>NW_027443475.1:47940-281933 GCF_048569485.1 Anomaloglossus baeobatrachus | reverse complement strand
ATTGCCAATGTATGTAAAGCGCTGTGGAATTAATAGTGCCATATCAATGAATAAATATATATTATATTATCTTTTATATATCTCTCTATCATCTATGTATCTGTATTATCTATCACATATCCATCTATTATCTATTGATCTGTCTATCTCTATTAACTATTATCTAATTATCTGTCTATTTTCTATCCAAATCTATCACTATTCACTCTCCATCTAATTTATCTATCAGACAGCTGGTATAAATCCTTGAGGAGGACGAGGCCGAAGATCAGCGCAGAACACAGGAGAAAGGGTCAGTGCAGTGATCTATATTATCTGTCTGTATTATCTATCACATATCTATCTATTATCTATCACTATTATCTGTCTATCTATATATCTATCTATTATATATCTGTCTATTGACTTCCACTATACTCAGTAAACAAGTCGATCCCGTACCGAGCATCAAAATGCTTGTTCCGAGCACCGGAGCATGGTCGCACTCGCCGGAGTCTATGAAGCGCGGTGTGTGCACATACGAGGTCTACACTGATGGGCAAATACTCACAATACAGAGCCCAGTGTATTATATCAGCGAGCAGAGGATCTCAGGACTAGAGATGAGCGAACCCGATGTTCAATGTTCGTTTTTTTTTCGAGCCAAATGCCAATTTTAAAAGAAAACAGAGTTCGGATGCTTTATGTAAGCTGACCAATGGCGCCAGCATCGCTGTGCTCAGGTACGCTCGGTGCTCAGCCCGGTGTGAGCCCATTGCAATGATTAAACTGCTCACACTGGAGGTAACAACAGCGTAATCGCTTGGAATGTGCAACCCACCCCCCCCCACACCCCCCAAAAAAAAAGGAAAACCCCCGCCCATCCTCTCCCAGAAATATTCTGCTTATGGCTGGCTGTATGTGGGCGGAGACTAGAACGGCCAATCAGTGACTTCTGTTGGGGTTCGGGTCAATTTCCAACTAGTGGAGGTACAACTGCTGCCGCCGAACCGAACTTTCACAGGTTCCCTCATCTCTACTCAACACCCCAAACTGGGAGAAAAGAAAGTGAATAAGATCAGAAAGGTTTTATATAAATCAAAAAAATATTTCATACAAAAAAATCCAAAGAAAACATAAAATTATACATTTGAAACAGCTTTTTGATGTTTTGCAGCCGCCCAGTGTGGTGTGTAAACTAAAACATAAAGCAGAGATCGGGGGGGGGGGGGGTGTGATGTCAGCGCTGGCACCATTCGTTCCCCTGCTCAGCATTGCAGATGTCGCCACAGTTGAAAGCAATGATGAAAGATGGAGCTCTCTGCTTCCTCCTCCATCGTTCTGCTTCGTTGTCTGAGATCTGGCGCCTCAGCACAGGGGGGGCGCGATGACGTCACTACTGTGTGCCCGCTGTGCCGAGATGTGCAGAGCTGCAGAACACGCACCACTGCAGAGACCGGAGCAGTGCGGGAAAGAGGAGAGGTTTGTCTTCCCTTTTTTTTTATATATATATGTATGTATGTATGTGTGTATGTATGTATGTGTGTGTGTGTGTGTGTGTGTATATATATGTATATGTGAGTATATTGGTGGGCCAATGGCCGTAATACTATGTGGAGGACTATGGTGGTGCATTATAATATTTGGAGGACTATGGTGGGTGCATTATATTATATAGCGGACTATAGGGATGAATTATAATATAGGAAAAGTGCATTAGAATATGTGGAGGACTATGATGGCTGAATTATACTACATTGAGGACTATGGGGTGTATTACAATATATGAAGGAATATGGGTATGTATTATATATGGGAAGACTATGGGGTGCATTATAGTATATAGTAATATATGGAAGGCAGTGTAAAGCCCATTATACTAAATGAAGAGCTATGGGGGGTGCATTATATGTAGCGAAATATGGGGGTTGCATTCATGGCCGGCTTTAGGTATGTGCGATTTAGTGCAGTCACACAGGGTGCCAGCCGGCAGACAGCACATGGGGGTGCTGGAGGGAGCATCAATTCACTTTCATTTGCTGCTCCTGCGGTGCATAGGCTCCGCTGCTCCTGCGGTGCATAGGCTCCAGCAGAGGGCGCCCTCCCATCCTGTGTGCTCTGCGTCCTGTCTTCTCCTGTCTTCACCAGAGAGAGGGGGTAGGGCTGTCTGCACTGCTGCAGCTGGAGAAGCTGCTTCTAAAGACCCTCTGAACTCCAGGAAGGCGGTAAGTATAATGTGAATCATGTATTATGTGCCGTCTGTCTGTGTTATGTATAAGATATGTTTGTCCTGTATAGTGTGCAATATGTAGCTGTGTTTCTGTGTATACATTCTGTCTGTCTGTCTGTCTATTTATACATCCATCCTATTATCTGTCTGTCTATCATCTATTAAGCATCAATCTGGCGCACAGACACAGCCAATGCCCCGGTGCGCCCCCAAACTGGACACAGAGGGCGTCAGGGGCGTTGCTGGTATTCAAGACTCAGGGCTCCGACTCCGATCTTCTTGCCTGCAGCCCTGAATCTTCTGCCACTACCGCATTGAACTGTTTTGGCGTCACATTGCCCCCAATACAGTTCAATCCTGTAACAGAGCAAGAGTTCCATGCTCTATCATTGCCCGTCTCCTAAGCTGCAGACCGCTACAGGTCTATGGTCTATGGCTTAGGAGATGTCATCGTGTCACGAGTGCAGAGCGGGGAAGTCATCGCATAGCACTGCCTCTGCAGGCCGCCATAGAAGAGGAGGCGGAGGCTTCGGTATTGGGAATCGGGATTAGGTGAGTGTAATTTTTTTTTTTTTTTGTGCACAGGAGGCTGTGTGGGGGCTCCTGCCGTGCATAGGAGGCTGTGTGGGGGGGGCCCCTGCCGTGCACAGGAGGCTGTGTGGGGGGGGCCCCTGCCGTGCACAGGAGGCTGTGTGGGGGGGGCTCCTGCCGTGCACAGGAGGCTGTGTGGGGGGGCTCCTGCCGTGCACAGGAGGCTGTGTGGGGGGGCTCCTGCCCGTGCACAGGAGGCTGTGTGGGGGGGGGGGCTCCTGCCGTGCACAGGAGGCTGTGTGGGGGGGGGCTCCTGCCGTGCACAGGAGGCTGGGTGAGGGGGGCTCCTGCTGTGCACAGGAGGCTGTGTGGGGGGGGCTCCTGCCGTGCACAGGAGGCTTTGTGGGGGGGGCTCCTGCAGGTATTTGCATATAGTTGGTGTGGCCCCTAGAGTTAGCTCCTCCTTTGGACCCCAGACACCCCAGTCTCACCCTGCAGCCATCTATCTAATCTATCCATCTTTCTATCTTTCATATAGTATCTGTGTGTGTCATGCATATGGTGTAATTTATGCAGGAGCACAACGACCAGGCCTGTGAGTGATGGGGGCCATTACTATTACCTCGGATGCAGGTTAAACACCATTGAGGAGCAGATGGGCACTGGCTCCCTGTTCCGCACTTGCTCTGCAGCTGTGGGCCCCTGATAGGTGTAATGACATCAGGGGGAGCCTGTGTATGACATTCCCTCTCTCTCTCATTATTCCGGCATTTGCAAATAGAAATAATTTTGGTTCCTAAACGACCTAAAACGGGAAAGATTTATTCTGATTTCATGTCATATAGTGAGAAAAACCTGCAGATGTGTCTGTATAGAGAGCGGAGGGAAAAACCTGCAGATGTGTCTGTATAGAGAGCGGAGGGAAAAACCTGCAGATGTGTCTGTATAGAGAGCGGAGGGAAAAACCTACAGATGTGTCTGTATAGAGAGCGGAGGGAAAAACCTGCAGATGTGTCTGTATAGAGGGTGGATGGAAACTTCTGGTGTGAACTGTATGAGGGAATCGTGGAGTCAGACTTGTAATCAGTGAAATTGAGCAGTCGGAGGTTTTTCTTAGCGACTCCTCAGCCCTGGTGTGGAGGCTGCTGTGGAGGAGTCGCTGTGGAGGTATCATACACTGCTTGTGGGACACTTCTGTTTGCATTATACATTATGGGAGAAATGAAAGGGGAATCAATGGGCTTCATTAGGAGGAAAATGACTTTGTAAGGGCTGTAAAGCTGTGAGAGGTTCTTATATGACCCAGCTGAATATTAATTACATTTTTATTTTTTGGGGGGAGGGGTACCAATTAGAACTTCCGCTATGGGGTCCCGTGATTTCTATGTATGCCTCTGTCCACCCTCTTAAAGGGGTTATCCGGCTTATTTCGCCTTTTTTTTGTAATTCACTATTGGGCTAGATTAGGGCAGCTAAGTAGACAGTAACTACCTACCTGCCCTGCTGTCAGCCCCTCTCCCCCGGCTCAGAGCGGTCATGTGATGGAGGCTGCCGTGATTTTGCTGCTTCCTGTGATGTCAGGATAACAAGTGCAGGAGCTTATGTTCTGCCTTGTCGACGGGCATCACAGCCGACGTCATGTAGTCACCCTGCTGGGCAGGTACAGTGCATGGAGTCCCCGCCCCCCTTTCCCCCCGCACCCTCCCCACACGCCATCCTCTCCCCTTCCACTGCTGTGGGGCCCGTGAGCTCAGGGGAGGGGCCTGGCGGTGGCTACCGTGCGGTCACCTCCAGCACCGGGCCCCCTGCTCAGGATTGCACGTTCAAATGTATCAGCATCACAGTTGTTAATACATTTGAAAGCACAGATGACAGGCAGCACCTCGCTGCTTCTCATCACTGTCCCACTGTCTGCTCTGATAGTTCAGGACAGCGCTGACGTCACTACTGTGCTGATATGTCCCGAGCACAGACAGCGGGCGAACGAGGAGCAGCGGCGGGGACCGAGGAGAAGTAAGTGTGTATACCCTACACGGTGGGGGTGCAGAGCCCAATGTGTGGGGAGGGGTACAGAGCCCTATGTGTGTGGGGAGGGGTGCAGAGCCCGATGTGTGTGGGGAGGGGTGCAGAGCCCGATGTGTGTGGGGAGGGGTGCAGAGCCCGATGTGTGTGGGGAGGGGTGCAGAGCCCGAGGTGTGTGGGGAGGGGTGCAGAGCCCGAGGTGTGTGGGGAGGGGTGCAGAGCCCGAGGTGTGTGGGGAGGGGTGCAGAGCCCGAGGTGTGTGGGGAGGGGTGCAGAGCCCGATGTGTGTGTGGGGAGGGGTGCAGAGCCCGATGTGTGTGTGTGTGGGGAGGGGTGCAGAGCCCGATGTGTGTGTGGGGAGGGGTGCAGAGCCCGATGTGTGTGTGGGGAGGGGTGCAGAGCCCGATGTGTGTGTGGGGAGGGGTGCAGAGCCCGATGTGTGTGTGGGGAGGGGTGCAGAGCCCGATGTGTGTGTGTGTGTGTGTGTGTGGGGAGGGGTGCAGAGGCCGGTGTGTGTGGGGGGAGGGGTGCAGAGCCCGATGTGTGTGTGGGGGGAGGGGTGCAGAGCCCGATGTGTGTGTGTGGGGGGAGAGGTGCAGAGCCCGATGTGTGTGTGGGGGGAGGGGTGCAGAGCCCGATGTGTGTGTGGGGGGAGGGGTGCAGGGCCCGATGTATGTGTGGGGGGAGGGGTGCAGGGCCCGATTGTGTGTGTGTGTGTGTGTGTGTGTGTGTACTGACAGCTAAGGCTATGTGACTGATGCAACAGATGTGACTGATTCTGCAAAACAACAATCCGTTTTTGTTTTTTTTGTTTTTTTACTGTTTAACCAGCGGCCCGGCTATTATGAATGATCAGCTGATCGTTCACAGAAGGCGGCTGCCGGGTGATCAGCTGATCGCTCACAGAAGCCGGCCGCCGGGTGATCAGCTGATGGCTCACAGAAGCCGGCCGCTGGGTGATCAGCTGATGGCTCACAGAAGCCGGCCGCCGGGTGATCAGCTGATGGCTCACAGAAGCCGGCCGCCGGGTGATCAGCTGATGGCTCACAGAAGCCGACCGCCGGGTGATCAGCTGATGGCTCACAGAAGCCGACCGCCGGGTGATCAGCTGATGGCTCACTGAAGCCGGCCGCCGGGTGATCAGCTGATGGCTCACAGAAGCCGGCCGCCGGGTGATCAGCTGATGGCTCACTGAAGCCGGCCGCCGGGTGATCAGCTGATGGCTCACAGAAGCCGGCCGCCAGGTGATCAGCTGATGGCTCACAGAAGCCGGCCGCCGGGTGATCAGCTGATGGCTCACAGAAGCCGGCCGCCGAGAGAGAGAGAGATTGATTTGAATAATTAAACACAAGAGCTGAGCATGTGCAGTGAAATCAAAAGGATTCCGCTGCTCAAAAAACGTTACATGCCGCGCTCCTGCTGCCCGACGGTCAGTCGTTCCACGACTGATTAGTCGCGTGGCGGATGCAACGCAATGGCATCAGTCACAATCCGCCGCTCATACGGAATCCACCAAACGGATTGCGTTGTTTATCAGAGCGGCGAATTGTGACGGATACTAAATAGCAGAAATGTGAACATAGCCTAATGAGTGTGCAGAGGGTGGGAAGAGGGCGGGGCTGGACAGTGAGGCCGGGTGGGGCCAGCTCTGACTGTGAGGTTCGGCATAGGAAGTTTTCATGTTTGGTTGAGCTGAAGGTAAATAACCTGTCTGCAGAGAATGAAGGGATAATTCAAGAGGAACAACAGTTAGAAAAGAAAAAAAAAATGTGTGGGTGATTTAGGCTACATGCGCACGCTGCGTTTTTGTCGCGTTTTTGCTGCATTTTTTTGGTGCAGTTTTGTTGTCAGAACTTTCTGACATCTGACTTCCCAGCAAAGTCTATGAGAAGTCAGATTTGTAATGTGCACCTTGCAGTTTGTCAGCGTTTTTTGGCAAAAGTTTGTGACAAAAAAGATGCCGCATGTTCATTCTTTCTTGCGTTTTGTTTTTGTCAACATTTTCTCACCAATTGAAATCAATGAGGGCATCAAAAAGGCAAGGAAAAATGCATGCTATCAAATTGGTGCGTTTGGCATGTGTTTTACCTGCGGTTTTGTCAACAGAAACGCAGCTCACCAACTTAGTTCCAGAATGACAAAATCAATGCTGGAGTGAATTTGACATGTCGGTGCCTGTGTTGGTTTCTCTGTCTCTCTTGCGCTCTCTCTCTTTCTCCCCAAGCAGTACATACTCACCGATTATGGCTGTCACACTGCTCCCCCGCCTCTCATCTTCTTTCGGACCCGCTCATTAGCCTCATACATATTGACTCCTCCCCCGTCTGTGATTGGTTGCAGTCAGACGAGCCCCCATGCTGAGTGACAGCTGTCTGACTGCAACCAATCACAGCCGCGGTGGGCGTGTCTACATAGAGCGACTCTCTTCAGTGCTGTACTATCAGCAGTGGAGGACTCGAACTGTGACAGCAAACACCTGAGTGATGGCACCGCTCACACTAGGGTGGTTTGCTGTGACAGCTGGAGGACATCAGGCTTGAACCGCAGTGAACCTCTGATGTCATTGCTGCGACACCCGCTGTACTGCGGGAGCTGTAGCTGTGACGTCAGGGATTTACCCTAGATCATTCTGATCGCTGCGGCTCTATCCACACTCACAGCTGGCAGCCATGCTGTATGAGCGCTGGCTGTGACAGGACAGGGACGTAGCAGAGCTGGAAGCGTCGTGGGATCTCGTGTGGATTACTTCGGCTTTCGAGGGGTGTTTTGGGGGTTAATAAAGTGGTGAAAGAAAAGGATTTTTATTTTATTTCAAATAAAGGATTTTTTTTGGCTGTTTTGATGTGATGTGGGGTGTCTTATAGACGCATAACATCACTAACCTAGGGCTTAGTGGCAGCTATGGTCTGCCATTAACCCCTTATTACCCCGATAGGCACTGCACCAGGGCAACAGGAAGAGCCGGATCCAGCGCCAGAATTGGCACATCTTATGGATATGCCACTTGTAGGGCTGCTGTGGGCTGCTATTGTTAGGCTGGAAAGGACCAAATAACGATGGCCCTTTCCACCCTAATATTATCAGCCCCCAGTTGTCTGCTGCACCTTGGCGGCTGGTATTAGAAAAATGAGGGGATCCCACGTCATTATTTTTTTTTTTTTTAATCAAATAATTAAAAAAAAAGTGAGGGATCCCCTCTATTTTTCTTAACTAGCCAAGGTACAGCAGAGAGCTGAGGATTGCAGCTGCTGCTGTTCCTGTACTGTATATGAAAAATACATGTTGTTTTTTACCCCGCCCCCCCCCCCCAAAAAAAAACAAACAACAAAACAGCTAACCAAGCTGGCTATCCCTCTATCAAGCCATCCTGTTATTTCTTTCTATGTATTCTGTGTGATCTTTCTTATTATCTAATCTATACCGTATTTTTCACTTTATAAGACACACCTGATTATAAGACGCACCCCCAAATTTGGTGAAGGAATAGAGAATTTTTTAATAAATAGGGTCCGTCTTATAATGCCAGTGTCTGTCTAACAAATAATATAGGGTATATGTCCCTCATAGCCCCCTCATCCTAAAATTAGCCCCCTTAATCTGGATATGGCCACCTTATATTGAACACGTCCCCCAGTGATGCCACATTTCCCCTATGGCTGACACATCATCCTCTATGGCAGGCAGACAGGGCCACTGTGGCAGGCAGGCAGACAGGGCCACTGTGGCAGGCAGGCAGACAGGGCCACTGTGGCAGGCAGGCAGGCAGGGCCACTGTGGCAGGCAGGCAGGGCCACTGTGGCAGGCAGGCAGGGCCACTGTGGCAGGCAGACATCACCCTCTGTTACATATCGCCCCCATGTTGCTGCTTTTAGTATAATAAACTCTTTACCTTCTGCAGCACAGTCCTGTCTCGTGTGTCCCTCCTCGGGGTTGAACTCCTCCTGTCTCCTGCACTTCCTACTTCCTAGTTCTAGTGCAGGTCATGTGATCGGGACAGCAGAGAGATATCTCTGCCTTCCTAATCACAGCAGCAGGAGGGAGACTGGGCAGACGCTGGAGGAGGTGAGTAAAGAGTTTATTATTTTACTATGGGCAGCAGCACGGGAGGCCATATTGAGATACACACAGGGGGAGGGGGGATCCTGTGCAATCAAAGGTAAGCACAGGCAGATAATATGCACAGCTCCCCCAGCCCATCAGCGTGATGCAGTTTCAGCACCACGCTTCTGATGGACAGCGGCTGTGCATATTATATGAGCGGGAGCAGGAGATCAAACGCTGCCGCTCCCAGCCCCAAGCAGTCCCCAGCACCGCTGCAGAGCTGCCCGCACCTCCACTGGACTCTGTGTGTGTGTGTGTGTGTGTGTGTATGTAATATATATATATACATATATATATATATATATATATATATATATATAAAATATATTACACCCCCCCTCCCGTATATTCAGATTATAAGACGCACCCCCTACTTTCCCCCAAAATTTGGGGGAACAAAAGTGCGTCTTATAAAGTGAAAAATACGGTATGTTCTTATCTATCCATCTAGCTATTCTTTCTATTTTTTACTATCTATCATGTATTCTAGCTATCTATCCATTATCCTTTCCTATCATATTTCGTTTCTCCTTCAAAAAAAGCTGTGAGAAAAAAAACACACTAAAAACGCACCTACATTGCAAGCGTTTTTGGGACATTTCCAGGCTCACTCTGACAAGGTGCAGTTTTGGTTGCAGTTTGTGTGCAGAAAAAAACTGCAGCGTGCGCATGTAGCCTTATATGACAATACAGCACAGAATAGCTTACAAAAAATGTTTGCGCTTATGTCGGACAACTCCTTTAAAGAAAAAAAAATTAAATAAAACTAATTTTCCTCAAAAAGACTTTCAAAAATACAACATTGTTGACTAAAACAATTATAAAATGACGGAAAAATAAGCATTAGGACGTCCAAATTGTGAAGACAAAACAATGAAGGAAATCCCAATGTCATAATGTACCACACTAAGTGGATCCTGCCACGTCTGCTTCTATCCCTGCTGAACTGACTCTGGGGCCGCACGGGCGATATAGGAGGCGAAGAGGCCATGCATGGATTGATCTCAGGGGCCACACGGCTCTGGTAGCAGAAGCGTCCATCTAGAACCTTCCACATGACTTTTCCTTTTGTCCCTGACTTTTACATTATTTATTTTACAGCTTTGAAATTCAGGGAAAAAATATGCAGAACGCTGCAGACACAATGGAAAAAGGAGAAATGGATGAGCGGGGTGATGAACGGAGTAGAGACCTTTCCACAGGTAACCCTCCTCAGTGAAGAGTCACCATTAAATAACAAGGAGAACAGTCACATTCCCAGCTGCAAGGAGAAAATAAAGTTACATTTTCCCTGCTGCCGCTCGTATACAGTCACCGATGCAGTGCGGGAGACAGTAACACTTACCGCTCACAGGCTGTCAGCCAAGGAACAAGAGGGTTGATTACTGTGCGCCCACTATGTAGTGAGTGGTGACTGTTACAGCCTCTCCCACTGTGCTGGTGACTGGAAGTGAGCAGCTGCTGGGAGAATGTAACTACATTTTCTCCTTGCAGACACTGTGTCACAATTTCTCCGCTGTCTTGGACGCAGTGAGTGACAATTTTGCCTCCCTATGGAATCAGGGCTGTGCCAAGCTGTTAGTTTGTGGAGCGTCAGCTCAACGGTCCAATCTGAAACTGGGAGGTGCTTGGTTTCTTCAGGGGTTCCCTGTTCTGAGTGATCAGTTACTTAGCTGAGTAGTTAGTCCCAAAACCAGGGTATCACGGAGGTGCCGGGGTAACTGGAGAAGGGACCCCCTGAAACGGGCCCTCAGACTAGGGACCTTGTGCTGTCCCTTATCCCAGGGGTAGGCTTGATGGTATCCAGGTCTGGACTGCCAGGGTAACACTAACTCTTGTCCAAACCCTGATCTAACTCCCCCTCTCCCCCCCACCGGGAAAGGAGATGCAAACCCCACAAAGGATCGCCACAAAGACCGGAATCACAGGAGCATAAACTGAAGGTATCATCTGCAGTAACAAGTGATATGTCATATCTTAAATAGGGAGAACACAGCTGAATAGAAATTAGCCCCCCTCTCAAGGAGCCACAAATCACTCCACAGGACTGGAAAACAGTGTAAAACACTCAGCTGAAGCTGAGCAACTAGTTTCAGGTTGCCTGTGAACAGAGTCCGTCGCCACCGCGGCTCCCTGTGAATGTGTGCCTCGGTTATCTGTGCTGTGTTCTGATCTATAGCTGCCAGACCTTGGACCTCCTCTGACCATCCATTTGCCCATATCCGCTATCCTCCTGATATTCTGACCCCAGAGCTGACTACGCCTTTGTCTTTCACCTTAGTTCACGGCATGTTCTCTTTGTATCTGACCCCGGTACATTTTATAACCCTGCCTCACGGCTTGTCCGTGCAGTGACTAGCGTCACACACTGTTCCAATAAACCAGATAGATATCATTTAAATGCCAGGTACTCAGATTACCACTATATCTGCAGGTAAATGGTGTTTTTGTAGCTGCCAGGTTTTCTTTAACTCCTTCTCGATATGTAACATATTATTAGATCCTATTGCTTCTTGCGGCTCAGAAGCTGAGTCTCCATTATTGCCAGCAGATGATGTCTGAGTTATTCAGTGGAGGTAAGCTTCACCCACTGCTGTTAACTTTTCGATCTTTGACAGCAGCATTTGCAGCTCACAGCCTATGGGGTACAACGTTCCACATATCCAACGCCCCCAGCAACATTTATCATTGGGTGCATATGGGTCGCCATAATAGCTGGGGGTCTGCTAAAGACCCCTTGCCCTATATAAGGGTACTCCTATGTTCTCCACACCTAGATACATTCCTTCAGTGGTGTAGATTTCAAAATGAGATGATTTTTGGGGTGTTTCCACTGTTTAGGCACATCAAGGGCTTTACAAATGTGACATGGCATCCTCTATTTCAGCCAATTTTGTTCTCCAAAAGTCAAATGTTGCTCCTTCCCTTTCTAGCCCTGCCGTGGACCCAAGCAATAGTTTTACACCACATATGGGCTATCAGCGTACACATGAGAAATTGCACAACAGAATTATATGGTCCATTTTCTCATCTTACCCTTGGGAAAATGAAAATTTGTGGTTAAAACAACACTTTTGTGGGAAAAATTAAAATCTTTATTTTTTTCCTTCCACATTGCTTTAATTTCTGTGATGCATCTAAAGTGTACTTTGGCATTGCATTACTGCTGTAGGAATATTACAAAAAAAGGGATAAATACATTGCTAATGTGAAAAATGAGTAAAAAGACATAGGCATTGCATTACTGCTTCAGAGATATTTGCAAAGAGAGATTCTTAGCTTATATATTGGCCAATCCATGTGAGCCCGATAACCTCGACAAGGTGATCTCAATATATTGGGAACCTAATCTTAAATGCCTCTATGTGTGATTAAAAATCTGCATGTCTGCTTCCTGGCTGAATAAGATGGTGTTCACACCCTGGCTATAGGGCAGAGTGCTTGGTCAGGTGCTTGTCAAGGTTATCGGGCTCACATGGATTGGTCAATACATAAACTAAAAAATTGTTTAAAAGAACTGAAGTCCTCAGTGGTTGATACCTTTTAATGGCTAACTGAAAAGATGGAACTAAAGACACTTCTGAAGAAACGTGCACAACTGGACAGTGACATTTTTCTTATCCAAATGCAAAAAGGAGAATCTGATCCCCAAAGGACTCTAGATTACAAACCCAATTCTACATACCTACAATACCCATTATGCACAAAACCTTTGTCACAGGACTTCTGAGAGACTAAGGAACCACCTTTTGCATGTCTTCTACAGCATCAAGAGTAAGGGTACCTTCACACTTAGCGATGCAGCAGCGATCCGACCAGCGATCTGACCTGGTCAGGATCGCTGCTGCATCGCTACATGGTCGCTGGTGAGCTGTCAAACAGGCAGATCTCACCAGCGACCAGTGAACAGCCCCCAGCCAGCAGCGACGTGCAAGCGACGCTGCGCTTGCACGGAGCTGCCGTCTGGAAGCTGCGGAGACTGGTAACTAAGGTAAACATCGGGTATGGTTACCCGATGTTTACATTAGTTACCAGTGTGAGCAGGGAGCAGGGAGCCGCGCACACTGAGCGCTGGCTCCTTGCTCTCCTACCATAGCTACAGTACACATCGGGTTAATTAACCCGATGTGTAATGCAGCTACATGTGCAGAGAGCAGGGAGCCGCGCACACTGAGCGCTGGCTCCTTGCTCTCCTAGCTGCTGTACACATCGGGTTAATTAACCCGATGTGTACAGCAGCTACATGTGCAGAGAGCCGGAGCCGGCAGCACAGGCAGCGTGAGAGCTGCAGAGGCTGGTAACTAAGGTAAATATCGGGTAACCACCTTGGTTACCCGATGTTTATCTTGGATACAGCTTACCTCAGCTGTCAGACGCCGGCTCCTGCTCCCTGCTCGCTTCATTTGTCGCTCTCTCGCTGTCACACACAGCGATCTGTGTGTCACAGCGGGAGAGCGGCTTTGAAGAAAACGAACCAGGGCTGTGTGTAACGAGCAGCGATCTCGCAGCAGGGGCCAGATCGCTGCTCAGTGTCACACACAGCGAGATCGCTAATGAGGTCACTGCTGCGTCACAAAAAGCGTGACTCAGCAGCGATCTCGGCAGCGAGCTCGCTGTGTGTGAAGCACCCCTAAAATCCAGAGGGAATTTGAAACACAAAGGAAGACACTTCCAGAAAGCACAGAGCAAAAAGTACAATAATACTACTACAGACTACGAACTCTTCTGATCCACAACAAGGAAAAGAAACTGCATTGACTGCGCCTCAATTCTGGACTTAATACAAACGGGTTGAGAACAAAGCCAAAACCTGACAACTTGGACAACCACTCCATTCAAGACACAAAAGCATCTAACTGTGTTATCAATCTCTCGGATTATAAACGAAAGTGGAACTTGCTGTGCTTTCTAGGGGACTCTCATTTTGTCCTACTAAAGCTCTAGACAAAACTGAACTCTGCAGCGACATGGAAGATTTCTTCAGGAGACTACGTCTGAGGGAATATTTTAACGATGCAGATGTTTCAGAATCCTCCCAGACTGAAGGAAGACTGATCTTGACAACCAGGAAAAGTTCAGATTGGACACCTCCACCAGGACGCAATCCTCATTTGGATAACTATATAGACACTTTCAGACATTTGGTAAAATCCACTATCCTAGAACCACACGGGAGGCAAAGATCCAACATCAGTGCCCAGGAGAGAAGGGCCATAAAATCTTTGAAAATCAACAAAGAAATCATCATTAAATCTGCAGACAAGGGGGTGCAATAGTCATGATAAACAAATCAGACTACATGAATGAAGCACACAGACAACTGATGGACACACGCTACTATGAAAAATTGGAGTCTGACCCTACACAGGACTATTACAAGGAACTTAACAATTTGGTCTCTTGTCTGCCTGACATATCCTCAACAGAACTGATACCGGGAAGTCCAAGAATTGGCACATTCTACATGCTTCCCAAAATTCACAAATCTGGAAACCCAGGAAGACCCATCATTTCATGTGTGGGCACCCTCACTGAACAAGTCTCTAGATGGTTAGAGGGTATCCTTAAACCCTTGGTAAGGGATACAACCAGCTACATCCAGGACACTACTGACCTATTGAAAAAATTATCAGCAATAGGTTCTCTACCAGAGGAAACCATCCTTGCCACCATGGATGTGGAATCCTTGTACTCTAAAGCTGGTGTCACACACACAACGACAACGACGTCGCTGCTACGTCACCATTTTCTGTGACGTTGCAGCGACGTCCCGTCGCTGTCGCTGTGTGTGACAGCCAGCAACGAGCTGGCCCCTGCTGTTAGGTCGCCGCTCGTTGCTGAATGTCCAGCTTCATTTTTTGGTCGTCGCTCTCCCGCTGTGACGCACAGATCGCTGTGTGTGACAGCGAGAGAGCGACGAAATGAAGCGAGCAGGGAGCAGGAGCCGGCATCTGGCAGCTGCGGTAAGCTGTAACCAAGGTAAACATCGGGTAACCAAGGTGGTTACCTGATATTTACCTTCGTTACCAGCCTCCGCCGCTCTCACGCTGCCAGCGCCGGCTCCTGCTCTCTGCACATGTAGCTGCAGTACACATCGTGTAATTAACCCGATGTGTACTGTAGCTAGGAGAGCAGGGAGCCTGCGCTCAGTGTGCGCGGCTCCCTGCTCTCTGCACATGTTGCAGCACAGCGACGCCCGTCGTTATGATCGCTGCTTCGGCTGCTGTGTTTGACAGCTAAGCAGCGATCATAACAGCGACTTACAAGGTCGCTGCTACATCACAGAAAATGGTGACGTAACAGCGATGTCGCTGTCGTTTAGTGTGACCCCAGCTTAATATTCCACACCAGGATGGATTGAATGCCTGCAAAGTCTTCCTGGAAAATACAGGAACTGATGCCGATTCTGTAGTGAAGCTTGCAAAATTCATCCTCACCCATAATTACTTTGCATTTGACAATAACATATATCTACAGGAGACTGGGACTGCAATGGGAAGCAAAATGGCACCACAATATGCAAATCTTTTCATGGCCAAGCTTGAGAGTGACTTTTTATCCTCTTGTCCTATCAGGCCTCTGGCCTACTACCGTTACATTGACGATATTTTAATCATCAGGACAGAGTCTGAGGAGCAGCTGAAGACCTTCCATGAACACTTTAATCCGCTTCATCCCACCATCAACCTAACACTCAACTACTCCTGCACTGAAATCAACTTCTTGGACACCATCATTAAACTACGGAACAATGAAATAGAGACATCCCTGTACAAGAAGCCAACATATCTGAAATGGGACAGTTTTCATCCAAAACACAAACTATTGTATACAGCCAGACTATCCGGTACAATTGGAGATGTTCCAACAATACAGATAAAGACAATCACCTTGAGGGCCTCAGAAGACCTTTCTGAATCAAGGCTACCACCCAAGAACAATTGAAACCAAGATTACAAGAGCCACCAGAATATCAAGAAACCATCTCCTACATTATAAAACTAAAGAAGAAAACAACCGGGTCCCTCTTGCAATCACAATCCACATCTGGAGGTGTTTAAAGGGAATGTGTCGCGGATTTTTATAATCCAAACAATGATTACTTGTAAGATAACATGAAGTTATAATGTTATCTTGCAATAAATAAAGATGTCTTTCAGTTTTTATATTCTTTGAAAGCTGGCAATGGGGGCTGCCATGTCACATTCCAAGTTCTAGCACGACAGTGCAGCCTCAATTTACAGCACCTCGTGGACATAGGGGATAGTAGTCGGATCCTGACCCCTTTTAGTTCTGTTACTACTCAAATGGTAACGCCTATGTGGGCTGCCCAATTCCCAGCCGTGGGTGGGTTCAGCCGCCATTTTTCCATAGCCCACGATTTTGGCTGGGCTGTATTTTTTCCCCCTACCGCCAGGATCTGAAGGAACAAGCAGCACCAGCTTCTGTCCTAACAGCTCCGCCTCCTAGAACAGAACCAGCCTTACCGACAGCTGAAGATCAGCGTTGATCCGTTGAGGGGCGGTGTGCAGCGGTGGAGGACCGGAGCTGACCTGTGGAGAAGCAGCGTGCAGCGGTGGCGGACCGGTACTGATCTGTGGAGCAGCGTGCAGCGGTGGATGAGCAGCGTTCATCTGTGGAGGAGCGGCGCTGATTGGTGGAGGAGCGGTGGCGTGCAGCGGTGTAGGAGCGGCGCTGATCGGTGGAGGAGCAGCGGTGAAGGAGCGGCGCTAATGGTTGGAGCGGCGGCGTGCACCTGAAGATAATAAACCACATGAGAGTGACGGTGACAGATAACACACATATACAATAAAGTGACGAAGACCTTGCATCACCTCTTGTAGGTGCTCAGGAGAAAAATAGACTATCATTGGAGGTTAACTCCGGCACACTACCACTTTCCCATATGCCCAAAAAAATGAAGAATACAGTTGTTGGATGTCAAAATCCTTTTCTCTTATTTTATTAGTGCCAAAAAGTGAAAAGTGCTGTACAATTGTCCGCCAGGAATCGACGTTTCGGCTAGCAAGCCTTCATCAGGTCGGACAGGCTTGGTTTAAAATGAGATGGCAACGTGGTACAGATGCAGGATAGCTGCAAAAATGTAGAGCCCTCCGTTTGGAGATAGCCTGCGTCAGAAGCCGTAAAAAGCTCCGGGAGATGTTTGGTATGCTAGATCCTAAGAGGTTATTGGATCTTGACCAGGGAGGTTAGAAATAGAGAGCATTAGGTCTATCTTGATGGTCGGCTATACCTCTTAGGTGTCTTGGTATATTAGGCCAAGATGGCGACCATGTGTGTCCCAGGGGAATGGCAGCTCCTGCAGCGGGATGTTAATATCTATTGGCTCTGGTAGTATAGCCTAAAGAAGGATCGCTGCGGCTCAGAGTATATCTGTCAGTGACTTTTGTGGGAGAAAAGCGGTTCCAGTGGTATGAAACAGACGTCCCAGGTTCACATGTAGGAGTCAGGACGGTATGCCTGATTGGGAATCTTGTGATTTATTGAGTAAGGTACTGTGGTAGAGGTTACCTAAAACGGACCGCTCCTGTAGTGGGGAGTCAGGGTCCAGAGTTCAACCTGGTAATCAGGGTGTTATGTCTGACTGCCGCTTATAGCTAGTGACTCTGAGGGATATGGCATGGAGGGAAGTCCGTTGGCCCAGGAAAGAGTCAAATCATGCGCCAGTGGTGCCGCAGAGCTGGATCGCACGTCCAGGCATACCGTCCTGACTCCTACATGTGAACCTGGGACGTCTGTTTCATACCACTGGAACCGCTTTTCTCCCACAAAAGTCACTGACAGATATACTCTGAGCCGCAGCGATCCTTCTTTAGGCTATACTACCAGAGCCAATAGATATTAACATCCCGCTGCAGGAGCTGCCATTCCCCTGGGACACACATGGTCGCCATCTTGGCCTAATATACCAAGACACCTAAGAGGTATAGCCGACCATCAAGATAGACCTAATGCTCTCTATTTCTAACCTCCCTGGTCAAGATCCAATAACCTCTTAGGATCTAGCATACCAAACATCTCCCGGAGCTTTTTACGGCTTCTGACGCAGGCTATCTCCAAACGGAGGGCTCTACATTTTTGCAGCTATCCTGCATCTGTACCACGTTGCCATCTCATTTTAAACCAAGCCTGTCCGACCTGATGAAGGCTTGCTAGCCGAAACGTCGATTCCTGGCGGACAATTGTACAGCACTTTTCACTTTTTGGCACTAATAAAATAAGAGAAAAGGATTTTGACATCCAACAACTGTATTCTTCATTTTTTTGGGCATATGGGAAAGTGGTAGTGTGCCGGAGTTAACCTCCAATAACACACATATACATACTGTTACACATATACACAGACAGATCAGAGCCCCCACATATATACAGACTGGGGTTAGAGCCTGCTAAGTCTGTATATATGTGGGGGCTCTGATCTGTCTGTGTATATGTGTAACAGTATGTATATGTGTGTTATCTGTCACCGTCACTCTCATGTGGTTTATTATCTTCAGGAGCACGCCGCCGCTCCACCGATTAGCGCTGCTCCTCCACCGATCAGCGCCACTGCACGCCGCCGCTCCTCCACCGATCAGTCTGTCTGTGTGTATATGTATTGTATGTGTGTGTGTGTGTGTGTGTGTGTATGTATATATGTGTATATATGTGTATATATATATATATATATATATATATATATATATAATATATATATATATATATATCATAATATATACTGACTGTGGTTAGAGCCCCTTCCCCATATACAGTTAGGTCCAGAAATATTTGGACAGTGACACAATTTTCACGAGTTGGGCTCTGCATGCCACCACATTGGATTTGAAATGAAACCTCTACAACAGAATTCAAGTGCAGATTGTAACGTTTAATTTGAAGGTTTGAACAAAAATATCTGATAGAAATTGTAGGAATTGTATACATTTCTTTACAAACACTCCACATTTTAGGAGGTCAAAAGTAATTGGACAAATAAACCAAACCCAAACAAAATATTTTTATTTTCAATATTTTGTTGCGAATCCTTTGGAGGCAATCACTGCCTTAAGTCTGGAACCCATGGACATCACCAAACGCTGGGTTTCCTCCTTCTTAATGCTTTGCCAGGCCTTTACAGCCGCAGCCTTCAGGTCTTGCTTGTTTGTGGGTCTTTCCGTCTTAAGTCTGGAGTTGAGCAAGTGAAATGCATGCTCAATTGGGTTAAGATCTGGTGATTGACTTGGCCATTGCAGAATGTTCCACTTTTTTGCACTCATGAACTCCTGGGTAGCTTTGGCTGTATGCTTGGGGTCATTGTCCATCTGTACTATGAAGCGCCGTCCGATCAACTTTGCAGCATTTGGCTGAATCTGGGCTGAAAGTATATCCCAGTACACTTCAGAATTCATCCGGCTACTCTTGTCTGCTGTTATGTCATCAATAAACACAAGTGACCCAGTGCCATTGAAAGCCATGCATGCCCATGCCATCACGTTGCCTCCACCATGTTTTACAGAGGATGTGGTGTGCCTTGGATCATGTGCCGTTCCCAAACTTTTTTCTTCCCATCATTCTGGTACAGGTTGATCTTTGTCTCATCTGTCCATAGAATACTTTTCCAGAACTGAGCTGGCTTCATGAGGTGTTTTTCAGCAAATTTAACTCTGGCCTGTCTATTTTTGGAATTGATGAATGGTTTGCATCTAGATGTGAACCCTTTGTATTTACTTTCATGGAGTCTTCTCTTTACTGTTGACTTAGAGACAGATACACCTACTTCACTGAGAGTGTTCTGGACTTCAGTTGATGATGTGAACGGGTTCTTCTTCACCAAAGAAAGTATGCGGCGATCATCCACCACTGTTGTCATCCGTGGACGCCCAGGCCTTTTTGAGTTCCCAAGCTCACCAGTCAATTCCTTTTTTCTCAAAATGTACCCGACTGTTGATTTTGCTACTCCAAGCATGTCTGCTATCTCTCTGATGGATTTTTTCTTTTTTTTTCAGCCTCAGGATGTTCTGCTTCACCTCAATTGAGAGTTCCTTAGACCGCATGTTGTCTGGTCACAGCAACAGCTTCCAAATGCAAAACCACACACCTGTAATCAACCCCAGACCTTTTAACTACTTCATTGATTACAGGTTAACGAGGGAGACGCCTTCAGAGTTAATTGCAGCCCTTAGAGTCCCTTGTCCAATTACTTTTGGTCCCTTGAAAAAGAGGAGGCTATGCATTACAGAGCTATGATTCCTAAACCCTTTCTCCGATTTTGGATGTGAAAACTCTCATATTGCAGCTGGGAGTGTGCACTTTCAGCCCATATTATATATATAATTGTATTTCTGAACATGTTTTTGTAAACAGCTAAAATAACAAAACTTGTGTCACTGTCCAAATATTTCTGGACCTACAATATAAGGCTATGTGCGCACGTCGCGTAAAAACATGCAGTTACGCTGCGCTTTGTAGCGCAGCGTAACTGCATGCGTCCTGCGTCCCCTGCACAGTCTATGGAGACTGTGCAGGGGCCGTGCGCACGTGGCGTTTAAGAGCGCAGCGCTTCGGCTACTGCCGAAGCGCTGCGCAAAAAAGAAGTGACATGTCACTTCTTTCCTGCGCTTTGCCGGCAGCTCCTGCTCTGTCTATGGCAGGAGCTGGAGGCAGAGCGCATGGAATCGGCGCTCACTACGGACATTTCTGCAGCGATCTAAAGCGCACATGTGCTCTTCAGATCGCTGCAGAAATTTCTGCAGGGCTTGTACGCAACGTGCGCACATAGCCTAATATGTAGGGAAGGGGCTCTAACCACTATCTATAGATAGATATATATGTATATATATAATATGACTGTGGTTAGAGCCCCTTCCCCCTATATATATATATATATATATATATATATATATATATATATATATATATATATATATATATATATATGACTATGCTTAGAGCCCCCCCCCATATGTATATACACTGTTCACAGAGCCACAACACATATACACCTAGACTGTAAGATCAACGCTCTCCTCTCCTGACATCCTCTGTGCTGCTGTGGACCTGCTCCTTCCTCTGTGTCTCCGTGAGCTCCTGTAAGATCAGCGCTCATCTCTCCTGACATCCTCTGTGGTGCTGTGGACCTGCTCCTTCCTCTGTATTTCCGTGAGCTCCTGTAAGATCAGCGCTCATCTCTCCTGACATCCTCTGTGCTGCTGTGGACCTTCTCCTTCCTCTGCGTCTGTCTGTGAGCCTCCTGTCAGAATCTGTGCTCTCCTCTCCTGACATCCTCTGTGCTGCTGTGGACCTGCTCCTTCCTCTGTGTCTGTCTGTGAGCCTCCTGTCAGAATCTGTGCTCACCTCCCCTGACATCCTCTGTGCTGCTGTGGACCTGCTCCTTCCTCTGTGTCTCCGTGAGCTCCTGTAAGATCAGCGCTCATCTCTCCTGACATCCTCTGTGGTGTTGTGGACCTGCTCCTTCCTCTGTATTTCCGTGAGCTCCTGTAAGATCAGCGCTCATCTCTCCTGACATCCTATGTGCTGCTGTGGACCTGCTCCTTCCTCTGTGTCTGTCTGTGAGCCTCCTGTCAGAATCTGTGCTCTCCTCTCCTGACATCCTATGTGCTGCTGTGGACCTGCTCCTTCCTCTGTGTCTGTCTGTGAGCCTCCTGTCAGATCAGCGCTCACCTCCCCTGACATCCTCTGTGCTGCTGTGGACCTGCTCCTTCCTTTGTGTCTGTCTGTGAGCTCCTGTCAGATCAGCGCTCACCTCCCCTGACATCCTCTGTGCTGCTGTGGACCTGCTCCTTCCTCTGTCTGTCTGTGAGCTCCTGTCAGATCAGCGCTCACCTCCCCTGACATCCTCTGTGCTGCTGTGGACCTGCTCCTTCCTCTGTCTGTCTGTGAGCTCCTGTCAGATCAGCGCTCACCTCCCCTGACATTCTCTGTGCTCCTGCTCAAGAACACATTTCTCGTTTTGGCAAAAAATAAAAATGTTTTCTTTTCTGTGTACAACAGTTGTAAATAAAAAAGAAATTGTTTTACAATTGGATTGATGCCTTTTTATTTTTCAACCAACAAAACGTTTGTTTGCTACGACTGTATTTATTTTAATATATACAAGAAAAATAAGTCCGGCACTCAAAACGGGACAACAAGAAAAAGTAGAATCCAGATGTTTTTTGCTCTGTATTAATTTTTATTCTTTTGATTATTGCTACAATTTTTTTCTTTTTATGTCCATCAGTAATAATGGTATCAACGTTTCGACAGAATCTGTCTTTTTTCCAAGACTGTCAGTAGGGACAAGTGAATAGCAGAGAAAAAGCAATTGAATACGTATTTGACTCGATGAAAAGCGAAAGCACTATGTCCAGGGATCAAAAGAATAGGTGAAACACCTTGTGAATTACAAAACCAGAAGAAACATCCAGAATATGGTGTTATGCAATTTGCTATGCAAATGGTAAACAGAAGAGGAAGTAAGGGGGTGGCAGCACCCGCCACTGCAGCTCACCCAGCGATACCCGCCGCAGCTCACCCAGCGATACCCGCCGCCGCAGCTCACCCAGCGATGCCCGCCGCTCACCCCAGCTCTGTGTGTGTGTGTGTGTGGCACAAGGTCCCCATTCGGGGTGATGTGTGTGTGTGTGGGGGGGGGGGGGGGGGGGCACAAGGTCCCCATCAGGGGTGATGTGTGTGTGTGTGGCACAAGGTCCCCATCAGGGGTGATGTGTGTGTGTGTGTGTCACAAGGTCCCCATCAGGGGTGATGTGTGTGTGTGTGTGGCACAAGGTCCCCATCAGGGGTGATGTGTGTGTGTGTGTCTGTGTGTGTGTGTGTGTGTGTGTGTGTGTCACAAGGTCCCCATCAGGGGTGATGTGTGTGTGTGTGTGTGTGTGTCACAAGGTCCCCATCAGGGGTGATGTGTGTGTGTGTGTGTGTGTGTGTGTGGCACAAGGTCCCCATCAGGGGTGTGTGTGTGTGCGCGCGCGCGCCACTGCATGTGAGTACCTGTGTGTGTACCGGTGATACTGTCTGCTGAGCTGTGTATCTAATCCTGTGTGATACTGTTTGCATAGCTGTGTATCTAATCTCCTGTGTGATACTGTCTGCTGAGCCGTGTATCTAATCCTATCCTGTGTGATACTGTCTGCTGAGCTGTGTATCTAATCCTCTCCTGTGTGATACTGTCTGCTGAGCTGTGTATCTAATCCTATCCTGTGTGATACTGTCTGCTGAGCTGTGTATCTAATCCTCTCCTGTGTGATACTGTCTGCAGAGCTGTGTATCTAATCCTATCCTGTGTGATACTGTCTGCTGAGCTGTGTATCTAATCCTCTCCTGTGTGATACTGTCTGCAGAGCCGTGTATCTAATCCTCTCCTGTGTGATACTGTCTGCAGAGCCGTGTATCTAATCCTCTCCTGTGGGATACTGTCTGCTGAGCTGTGTATCTAATCCTCTCCTGTGTGATACTGTCTGCTGAGCTGTGTATCTAATCCTATCCTGTGTGATATTGTCTGCTGAGCTGTGTATCTAATCCTATCCTGTGGGCTACTGTCTGCTGAGCTGTGTATCTAATCCTCTCCTGTGTGATACTGTCTGCTGAGCCGTGTATCTAATCCTATCCTGTGTGATACTGTCTGCTGAGCTGTGTATCTAATCCTCTCCTGTGTGATACTGTCTGCTGAGCTGTGTATCTAATCCTATCCTGTGTGATACTGTCTGCTGAGCTGTGTATCTAATCCTCTCCTGTGTGATAGTCTGCAGAGCTGTGTATCTAATCCTATCCTGTGTGATACTGACTGCTGAGCTGTGTATCTAATCCTATCCTGTGTGATACTGTCTGCTGAACTGTGTATCTAATCCTATCCTGTTTGATACTGTCTGCTGAGCTGTGTATCTAATCCTCTCCTGTGTGATACTGTCTGCTGAGCTGTATCTAATCCTCTCCTGTGTGATACTGTCTGCAGGGCTGTGTATCTAATCCTCTCCTGTGTGATACTGTCTGCAGAGCTGTGTATCTAATCCTCTCCTGTGTGATACTGTCTGCTGAGCTGTGTATCTAATCCTCTCCTGTGTGATACTGTCTGCTGAGCTGTGTATCTAATCCTCTCCTGTGTGATACTGTCTGCTGAGCTGTATCTAATCCTCTCCTGTGTGATACTGTCTGCAGGGCTGTGTATCTAATCCTCTCCTGTGTGATACTGTCTGCAGAGCTGTGTATCTAATCCTCTCCTGTGTGATACTGTCTGCTGAGCTGTGTATCTAATCCTCTCCTGTGTGATACTGTCTGCTGAGCTGTGTATCTAATCCTATCCTGTGTGATACTGTCTGCTGAGCTGTGTATCTAATCCTCTCCTGTGTGATACTGTCTGCAGAGCCGTGTATCTAATCCTCTCCTGTGGGATACTGTCTGCTGAGCTGTGTATCTAATCCTCTCCTGTGTGATACTGTCTGCTGAGCTGTGTATCTAATCCTATCCTGTGTGATATTGTCTGCTGAGCTGTGTATCTAATCCTATCCTGTGGGCTACTGTCTGCTGAGCTGTGTATCTAATCCTCTCCTGTGTGATACTGTCTGCTGAGCTGTGTATCTAATCCTATCCTGTGTGATACTGTCTGCAGAGCCGTGTATCTAATCCTCTCCTGTGTGATACTATCTGCTGAGCCGTGTATCTAATCCTATCCTGTGGGCTACTGTCTGCTGAGCTGTGTATCTAATCCTCTCCTGTGTGATACTGTCTGCTGAGCTGTGTATCTAATCCTCTCCTGTGTGATACTGTCTGCTGAGCTGTGTATCTAATCCTATCCTGTGGGATACTGTCTGCTGAGCTGTGTATCTAATCCTATCCTGTGTGATACTGTCTGCAGAGCCGTGTATCTAATTCTCTCCTGTATGATACTCCTGCTGTCCTTGGTGACACTTTAGACATTTCTGGTCACCAGGAAAATGGCTGTGCACTGTGTCCCTACATGTCATTCTCTGTTATCTGTTGTAAACACTCAGATTAGGAGAGGGAGGCGACATCACACACAGGAGAGCAGACTCCGCCCACTTTACGGCAGGCTGTAATCTGAGCTTTTTATACAGTCTGATTTCTGTAGGATTTCAGTACCTGCTCCCCTTAGTGTTTAAAAATGGAAAATATCAAAATATCAAACTTTCTAATTTTTTTTTTTTTAGATTTTGCTCAATTAATAATAATATTTAAACAAAACATTAAAACATTATTACTTTACATTTTTTCAGTTATTTGAATTTTTTTTTTTACGATACCTTCCCTTTAGGAGGACCTACACGGAAACTGCAACCATTACTGCAAAAAGATGCCCGGTTAAAATCTATTTTTCCAGCCCCCCCCCCCCCCCCCCCACACACACTTCTGTGTTTTAGGCAGCCCCCAAATCTAAGAAGCTTCATTGTCAGAAGCTCCCTGTCCTCTCCAACAACTACATGACAGGAACACTTCCCGGCAACCAGAAAAAATGTAAGACTTGTCCATTTATATTGACAACGGACAAGATAAAGATTCCCAGAGCACATCAGGACTACAAGATCCCAGGTACCTTCAGCTGCACCACAACCAATGTGGTGTACTTAATTATATGTACCAAATGTCCAACTGGGGGTCTGTATGTAGGGGAGACAGGACAACAGCTCAGGACAAGGATGAATTCTCACCACCACATTATTAGAGAAAAAAGGATAGATCTACCTGTGGCCAAACATTTTTGTAACCCAGACCACAGCATCATGGACATGAAATTGCTGGTATTGAAAGGAAACTTCAAGTCCCAGAGAGATAGGAGACTATAAGAGTACAAACTTATGATGACCTTTGACACATTCAGAGCAGGAATGATGATTGTGTCTCATGGATTCATGTCTTTTTACATCAATTAAGAGATGTGCTCCTCAGACCATCCGGGGGCATCACAGCCCTGGACCAGACCTCAATCAGAGGTCACTAAAACTTTCACCCTGAACTGCAGCAATATTTATGGCCACAACAGTTTGTCCTCTTGCCATAGTGATAGTTTTGCTTCACATAACTTGTTTTATTTACTGCCCCATTCTATGTCCTGTTGTGTATAAATATGTGACTCTTCAGATTTTGTGTTATATTGAGCCAGAAGAGGAGACCTGAGTAGTCTCGAAAGCTTGCTATTATTACCATCTTTTCAGTTAGCCATTAAAAGGTATCAACCACTAAGGACTTCAGTTCTTTTAAACAATTTTTTATCTCTACTGGCTAACACGGTACAAAGATATATTTTACCTGTACATAAACTAAGAATCTCACTTTGCAAATATCTCTAACGCAGTAATGCAATGCCTATGTCGTTTTACTCATTTTTCTCATTACCTATGTATTAATCCCTTTTTTCTAATATTTCTACAGCAGTAATGCAATGCCAAAGTATTCTTATATTATTGAGTGCCACTGGATATGCTTTCATAGATATATTTTATTGAATGTCGTTTTGAGCACTTTGAAGGGTGCAGTTTTTAAAATGATGTCATTTTGGGTATTTTCTGTCACATAGACCTTTTAAAGTAGAACACTACACACTTTGGAATTTGTATGGATTTATGTGTGTGTGTATGTTTGAGGTTATATTATTAAAAGCTTATAACTTCAATTTTATTTATGGCAGATGACGGTACCAGGAGTTCCACACTGAATGCTAAGGGAAGTGAAAGTAACAAAGAAGCGAAGCCATATTCATGTTCAGAATGTGAGAAATGTTTTACTCAGAAATCAAAACTCATTACACATGAGAGAATTCACACAGGAGAGAAGCCATATTCATGTGCAGAATGTGGGAAATGTTTTGCTTTTAAATCAAATCTTATTAGACATGAGAGAATTCACACAGGAGAGAAGCCATATTCATGTTCAGAATGTGGGAAATGTTTTGCTGACAAATCAGATCTCATTACACATGAGAGAATTCACACAGGAGAGAAGCCATATTCATGTACAGAATGTGGGAAATGTTTTGCTTTGAAATCAAATCTTATTAGACATTTGAGAATTCACACAGGAGTGAAGCCATATTCATGTTTAGAATGTGGGAAATGTTTTTCTCTGAAATCACATCTTATTACACATGAGAGAATGCACACAGGAGAGAAGCCATATTCATGTTCAGAATGTGAAAAATGTTTTACTTGGAAATTAGATCTTGTTAAACATTTGAGAATTCACACAGGAGAGAAGCCATATTCATGTTCAGAATGTGAGAAATGTTTTGCTTGCAAATCAGATCTTGTTAAACATTTGAGAATTCACACAGGAGAGAAGCCATATTCATGTTCAGAATGTGGGAAATGTTTTGCTTTGAAATCAAATCTTGTTAAACATGAGAGAATTCATACAGGAGATAAGCCATATTCATGTTCAGAATGTGAGAAATGTTTTGCTGAGAAATCAGATCTTGTTAAACATAGAATTCACACAGGAGTGAAGCCATAGTCATGAATAGAATGTCTGTTTTAGTAAAAATTAATAGACTTTTACAATCTGTTAATAAAGAGTTCATTTGATATCATTACGGTTGTGTACTTTTTATAATGGATAATTTACAAATTATTCATCTTTTTACAAATTTTTAATTTGATGGAGAATTTATTTTTTTTTGTTTGATATAGCCAAGTTGTACACTTTTTTCATCCATTTGTATATTGCTTGAATGAGAGCTGAATCAATTTTGTCTTTGTGTAAAGGCCCCATCACACACAACTTGATCGCTAATGAGATCATTGCTGCTTCACCGTTTTTGTGCCGCAGCAGCGATCTCGTTATGTGTGACACCTACCAGCGATCAGGCTCCTGCTGTGAGATCGCTAGTCGTTGCTGAATGGTTGGGGCGATTTTCTTCAAAGGCGATGTCCTGCTGGGCAGGAGGCATCGCTATGTTTGACACTGTGTGACAGGGTCCCAATGACAGCAGACATCGTTATACAGGTCGCTACTGCGACCTGTATCGCTACTGAGTCGTTGGTAAGGTCTGACTTTGTGACATCTCACCAGCGACCTCCCAGCAACTTACCAGCGATCCTTATCAGGTCGCATCGTTTTCAGGATCGCTGGTAAGTCGCTAAATGTGACGGGGGCTTAAGAGCCTGTATTGTATCTCCCCTGGTGTACTGCAACAGAGACCCTCTGTTTACTTTAGAGAGGGACTTGTATAGTTTCAGTTTCTTTGTTAAGCTGGGTTCACACATAGCGACAGCGACAACGACGTCGATGTTACGTCACTATTTTCTGTGACGCAACAGCGACCTTGTAAGTCGCTGTTATGATCGCTGCTTAGCTGTCAAACACAGCAGACGCAGCAGCGATCATAACGACACGCGTCGCTGTGCTACATGTGCAGGGAGCCGCGCACACTGCTTAGAGCTTGCTCCCTGCACTCCTAGCCACAGTACACATCGGGTTAATTACCCGATGTGTACTCCAGCTACGTGTGCAGAGAGCAGGGAGCCGGCACTGGCAGCGAGAGCGGCGGTCGCTGGTAACGAAGTTAAATATCGGGTAACCAGGAAAAGGTCTTCCCTTGTTTACCCGATGTTTAACCTGGTTACAGCTTACCACAGCTGCCAGATGCCGGCTCCTGCTCCCTGCTCGCTTCATTTCGTCGCTCTCTCGCTGTCACACACAGCGATATGTGCGTCACAGCGGGAGAGCGACGACCAAAAAATGAAGCTGGACATTCAGCAACGAGCGGCGACCTCACAGCAGGGGCCAGCTCGTTGCTGGATGTCACACACAGCGACGGGACGTCGCTGATACGTCACAGAAAATGGTGACGTAGCAGTGACGTCGTTGTCGCTGTGTGTGACACTACCTTTAAAAGTGAAGTTCGGGAATGTGAAACTAAAAAGTTTATATAGTCTTATATAAATGAGTGAAGATGATGTAATCTTTTATTTGTTTGAGATAAAGGGAGAGCTACTCCTGATACTTTATTGTCTCAGAGGGGTGTCTCCTATACATACATACATGATCTTTATAATTTAATTTAATTTGGACCACACACGCAAAATCTTATATGTCCCATGCTGATTGGCAACAATAAATCTGGTGCCTGAACAGCGACCCACTATTTCTGAGAACCGCTGATCCAACCACCTTGCCTTCCTCAGAAAGACAACTCAAGCTGTATCAAAAGGTAAGAAGCTTATTCTCACAATATTCGAATTTGATACGTGGACAATTTTGCAAATTTTCCCACCTGCAAAGAATGGAGAGGGCTATAATTTTTTTGTAGGTAACTTCAACTGTGACAGAATAAAAAAAAATACAGAAAATTACATTGCATGATTTTTAAATAATGAATTTACATTTTATTACGTGAAATAAGTATTTGATACAATGAAAATACAGAACTTGGCATTTGGTACAGAAACCTTTGTTTGCAGTTAGGCTAGTTTCACACTTGCGTTGAACGGCATCCGTTGCATTGCGTTGTGTGACGCATGTGACGGATGCCTTGCAAATAGTGTGATAATAAAGGCAACGGATTCCTGTGAAATAACTCGTTACGTTATCTTTATTAGCCGACAGAGAGAGAGAGAGCCCCCATCATCACGGCACACGCAGGCACTACCGCACCCATCATCACCGCACACGCAGGCACTACCGCACCCATCATCACCGCACACACACAGGCATTACCTCAGTGACGTTCCCGCTGACAGTGCGACTCCCTTCAGTTTCTGGGTGGAGCTCACAGGAGCAGCTGTGTTCTACTGCCGCTCCTGTCAGCTTCATGTAGCAGAGCTGAAACGTTGCGGGACCTCGTGTGGATTACGCCAGACCCGGAGGGGTATTTGGGGATTTTAATAAAGTGGTGAAAGAGGGTGTATTTTTGTCTTTTTTATTCCAAATGAAGTATTTTTTTGGGTGTATGTGTTTTATTTACTTTCACTTACAAGTTAATCGTGGAATGTGTCTCATAGACGCCTGCCATGATTAACCTAGGACTTAGTGGCTAACTCCTTATTACCCCGATTGCCACCGCACCAGGGCAATTCGGGATGAGCCGGGTAGAGCCCCGGGACTGTCGCATCTAATGGATGTGGCAATTCTGGGCGGCTGCTGGCTGATATTTTTAGGATGAGGGGCTCCCCATAACCTATGGCTCCCCATCCTGAGAATACCAGCCTTCAGCCATGTGGCTTTACCTTGGCTGGTATCAAAATTTGGGGGGGGTGGACTGCACGCCTTTTTTTTTTTTTTTTTTTAAATAATTTATTTATTGGACTGCATGATATAGACGTACCCACCGACGGCTGTGATTGGTTGCAGTGAGACAGCTGTCACTCAGCGTGGGGGCGTGTCTGACTGCAACCAATCATAGGCGCCGGTGGGCGGGGGAATACTAAATGAATAATGAGCGGCCGGCATTTCCAAAAGAGAAGCCACCAGAGAAGTGTGACAGCCATGCCGCATCGGTGAGTATGAGAGAGAGAGAGGTAGACCGACATCGACGGTGAGAGAGACCGACAGAGAGTGACCAGTAGTGCTTTTCAACGATTTAGAATGTTCTGCTGGACATGCTGAGCATGCTCAGTAGAACGTGACGGAATCCAGCACCATATACATTCATTATGCCTCGTAACGGATCCCAACGAAATCCTTGATTACTGCTTGTCTGTGAGATGGCTGGTGCGCATGCGCGCCGGGAGCTGGCGGCTTGGGCGCATCCTGGAAGGTCTCTCTGAGTGATGTGGGCGGGACTTTGTGACGTCACCAGGGATTTCCCTGACCCGCGACGTCACTCTGAGGCCGGAAGTGATGCGCTCGTGGTGCCCGCTTGTGCTGCGCATGCGCCGCAGATGGCGGTCATCTCACATTCATTCAGGGCTTTAAATAGCCCAGCACACACAATCAAGGCATGGCCCCCCGAGGAAGCCCTACGCGAAACGCAGCGTCGGGGCCCCCTGGACAGCCCTACCGCATCTCATACTATGGGTGAGCATTTATAACTTTATGTAACCTGAAGTTCTATGGCGGCTGGTGTGCAGCTTTGTTAGATATCTGATGTAACTAACTTTATTTTATGTGCTGAGTTCTGGGTGTTTGCTATCCACTACCCACGGGCAGTATATTTCCATGTGGCTACTGGGATCCCTGCCTCTACCACCATATTATATATACATACTATAATGTCACAGGTGCTGCCGTGTCATTAACGGCAGTCAATGCTATATGGTGGGAGGAGTAGTCCCAGGCTTACTGGTGTTGCTGCGGTGTGTCTAGTGTTTTGGCTAACCCAGATATCAGCACTATTACACAAATATCAACTGTATTCTGATGTGGTTTGCACTATATGCCATTCGGAACTCTCTTATACTCACCGACTACTCTTACTGTGGTAGTACTGCTGTTCCTTGCACCTTTTCTCCCCATTTTGTACTGTGTGTTATTTGTATGAATTTTTGTATTGAATAAAATTATACCTTTTTAATATAAATTTGGATTATGACTCCGCTTTTTCTGAGTTCCTATATTGTTGGGAGTTTCCATATGTAAGAAATATGTTTATGATGCACCGGATGTATTTGATTGTATATATGCTCTGTGTTTTCACAGCTACACCATCTGGTAAAATGGACTTTAAGGCACGTGAACAAACATGGCGTGCACAACTCGACCAAGTTTTTGGGGGAGAAAGTGGTGCAAGCATTGATTTTTAACTCTAAGGACTCTACTGACCTTACTAACAAATATAAAGAGCTCATGCACAAAAGACTACGGTTATGGTGGAATAAAGCCTTCCTGGAGAGGTACCTGACCTGTGGCCTTATCCCTAGAGGTTTACGGGTTCAGGTTTTTCCTGCTTTCCTCACGGAGGATGATGAATTTAAAAGTCAATGGGAGGAGCTAGCAACCAATTGCTCGAGGGGGTTCATTACATTGCTGGTAAAATCCAATGAAAATTCCTTAATTGAACTTGATGTTGATCTGGGTACCACCCAGGATGACATTAGGAAATCACTTTCTCCTGAGAGATCTTCAAAATTTTATGCTGATCTCGATGTTGAAATCCAAAAGTGAGAAAAAGAAATCATAGGAACCAAGACCAAAAAATACCAAAGGGATCTCTTGGATTTTCAGAGCAATAAGGTGTATAGGTGGAGGAAACAATACAAAAATCCTAGACATTTGCAACGTGATCGCTCTGCCTCATTCTCGGCAGTTTCGTCTGTTGAGGACAATTCAGTTCGAAGGGAGGATGCTGAGGCTGGGAATGATCGGATGGGCTTTATCAGAAATTTGAGGTCTACCACACAATCGACCAAACGTAAGACAACACCACCTACACAGACTGATAAGAGATCCAGGAACATAACCTTGGAGGTAATTAATTTATCCTCTCACTCCATTACCCCCCAACAATGGGAGGTTCTGTCCCTGGGTCTCACATTTGTACCATCTAATCATTTTGATTATTTTACAGCCTTAAAGGATTTGCACCTTTTCTCAAGGAAAATTATTTAAAAAAAAAAAAACTACATTCCAAGAACAATCTTTCTGAATTGGGCCTCAACAGTCGAGCTGAACGGGAGGCGGTTCGTGTACTGGAGGAATTGGCAAGTGAGTCCACCCCTGATATACCTGACAGGTTTCCCCGCTCTATTCTCCCCAGGTCTACCACATTCCCCTCACTGTCCATATGTCCCCAGGTTGAGATCTTCACACAGTTGGTGGCTAACTATCTGAAACAGATTAATAATAAAAAGAAAAAGATAATCTCACTTCAGATCAAAGATTGGCCTTATATGAGTTGAAATCCTGGGATGACGTACTTTTTAAACCTGCGGACAAGGGGGGAATGTGGTTATTTGGCCTGTGGAGAAATACGAGCGTGAGGTGTTTAGGCAGCTCCGTAATAAGGAGGTTTATACCATTCTGACCCATAACCCCATGGGAAGTTTCTCTTCCATCCTACTCAAGATTTTGGAGCGGGCCCTAAACGCAGGTACCATTACCAAAAAAGTTTTTGATGGTCTTATGGTAAAAAATCCCATCATTCCTACATTTTACCTGCTGCCAAAAATACACAAAGACCCCCAGAATCCACCTGGACGTCCAATTGTTTCTGGCATAGGAGGGCTATGCGATCCAATTTGTAAATTTATAGAACATTATTTGCATCCTTTAGTGGAAACGCTGCCCTCCTATGTCAGACACTATGGACGTCCTTCTACGTCTTGATGGCATGACCTTGGAGCCAGACATGCTCCTGGTGGTTGCGGATGTTGAAAGCCTCTACACAAGTATAAATCATGCTGATGGCTTGGAGGCATCACAATTTTTTCTTTCCATGAGTAACCTTGATGGGGATTTGGTCAGTCTGGTGTTGGAGTTATTGCGGTTCATACTTACACATTTTTTTATTTTTAAGGATAGGTATTTTTTACAGCAACAGGGTACAGCCATGGGAGCGGCATGTGCCCCGTCGTATGCCAACCTCTTCCTGGGACTCTGGGAGAGGGGCATTTTCGGCGGGGCAGATGTTGCTCCCCAGGTACAAGGATGGTACAGGTACATCGATGATGTACTGTTCATCTGGCAGGGTTCACTTTATGATTTAAATATGTTTATGACAAGAAGATTGAACTGCAACGACTCCAACATCAGACTCACCTATAAGGCTGACAAACAGGAGATCGACTTCCTGGATATAAAAATCCTGGTACAGGCTGATGGTGCTGTACACACTGACCTATATAGAAAGGAGACCTCTGTTAATGCCCTCCTGCATGCCTCCTCTGCCCACACACCATCTACCATCAGGGCAATTCCGACGGGCCAGTTCCTCAGAGCCAAAAGGATTTGCTCTACGGGCATACTCTTCGAGTAACAGGCCAATGATTTGAGAGAGAGATTTACTGAGAGGGGCTATAGCAGGAGGTGCATTAGGAAAGGTTATCTTAGGGCCAAATCTAGCAACAGGAATGACCTTTTAGCACCTATTTCCAGACAGTCGTCTCCTGGGGCCATCCGATTTATCTCCACCTACAACCACCGATGGGATCTGATACGTCAAATTTTACAGCAGCATTGGTCCATTCTGCTCACTGAGCCAACGTTGGCTGGTGTTTTACCTACATCTCTCCTGATGACAGCAAGGAGGAGTATGAACCGGAAGGACCATCTGGTTAAAAGCCACTATGTGGCAAAGGTGAATAGTCCCTGGGCTGTGGGTGGGAGGAGGGTCAGCTTTTATCCATGCGGTGATTGCCTTGCATGCTCTAACATGGTGAGATCTACAATATTCTCTTCGGCGGATGGATCGAGAGATTTTAAAATACTTGACTTTATATCGTGCAGTAGTACATATGTGGTGTATTACGCCACATGTACCTGCAATCTAATTTATGTGGGCCTCACCTCCAGGGAACTGCGTGTTCGCACACGCGAACACGTAAGAGACATCTTGGCAGCACGCACCGCTGAGGAGCCGTCCCTCCTCAAACCCATACCGAGGCACTTCTATGTCCACCATAACTGTGATCCTGTTGGATTCAGGGTCCGTGGCATTGAGCAGGTTAGGATAGGTGCTAGAGGGGGCGATATGAAGCGCCTTCTGGCACAACGCGAATGTCGTTGGATTCATATTCTGGGAACACTTAGACCAGGTGGTCTTAATGAGCAACATAGCTTTGCTCCTTTTCTATAATTCGTGCTGAGCTCTTTCTTGGGTCCTTTGTTTTTATTGTGTTTCTTTTTAATTATTCTTATTTGTTTTTTATCTATTCCTTGCATAGGTTGATGGGATCCATATCATTTTCAACTGTTGATATCATCGCCTCGAGCAATAATAAACCCTTATGATGTATATCACTATAAATAATTGTTCTTCTTCGTGTATCATATGAATGTAGTTTTGTTATATTGTTGAACTTCATATGTATGATCCCTATCCCTATGCTTACGTGCTTCATGACTCTTTGATTACTGCTTGTCTGTGAGATGGCTGGTGCGCATGCGCGCCGGGAGCTGGCGGCTTGGGCGCATCCTGGAAGGTCTCTCTGAGTGATGTGGGCGGGACTTTGTGACGTCACCAGGGATTTCCCTGACCCGCGACGTCACTCTGAGGCCGGAAGTGATGCGCTCGTGGTGCCCGCTCGCGCTGCGCATGCGCCGCAGATGGCGGTCATCTCACATTCATTCAGGGCTTTAAATAGCCCGGCACACATAATCAAGGCATGGCCCCCCGAGGAAGGCATACGCGAAACGCAGCGTCGGGGCCCCCTGGACAGCCCTACCGCATCTCATACTATGGGTGAGCATTTATAACTTTATGTAACCTGAAGTTCTATGGCGGCTGGTGTGCAGCGTTGTTAGATATCTGATGTAACTAACTTTATTTTATGTGCTGAGTTCTGGGTGTTTGCTATCCACTACACACGGGCAGTATTTTTCCATGTGGCTACTGGGATCCCTGCCTCTACCACCATATTATATATACATACTATAATGTCACAGGTGCTGCCGTGTCATTAACGGCAGTCAATGCTATATGGTGGGAGGAGTAGTCCCAGGCTTACTGGTGTTGCTGCGGTGTGTCTAGTGTTTTGGCTAACCCAGATATCAGCACTATTACACAAATATCAACTGTATTCTGATGTGGTTTGCACTATATGCCATTCGGAACTCTTATAGTCACCGACTACTCTTACTGTGGTAGTACTGCTGTTCCTTGCACCTTATCTCCCCATTTTTTTACTGTTATTTGTATGAATTTTTGTATTGAATAAAATTATACCTTTTTAATATAAATTTGGATTATGACTCCGCTTTTTCTGAGTTCCTATACCTACCACAATGTCTAAGGATCACCCTTATGCTAAGCATTCAAAATCTCCAAAAGATAGGAGTAATATCTTCCGTACCAGAGACAGAGGTGGGTCACTGTCACTATTCCGGTCTGTTCTTGATAAAAAAAAAAAAAAAAAAACGGTGCTCGCAGGCTGATTATAAATCTGAAACCATTAAATCGTCATATCGTCTAAAGACGTTTTAAAATGGAGTCCGTCAAATCCACCATACCTCTTATCAGTCACGGGTTTTTCATGGCTATCAATTTAAAGGATGCATATTATCACATCCCAATCTGTCACGCTCACAAAAAATCTTCCGTTTCACAGTTCGTCACAACGGGTTTCTCCGTCACTACCAATTCAACGCCCTCCTGTTTGGTCTCTTTTCAGCCCCTCGGGTGTTCACCAAGCTAATGGGGGAGGTGGTGGTATTCATACAAAGTCAGAACATTTGTGTCATTCCTTACCTCGACAACAGGTACTGACAACCCTCAAAATCCTACACAGATTGGGATTGGTGATAAATCCTCAAAAAATCGGACCTACTTCCCTCTACAAGGAATGTCTTCCTCGGAGTTATGCTGGGCTTCATCAAACAAATGTCCTTTCTACCCATAGACAAACAAGTGAGGGTGAAAAACAAAGTTTTTGCCCTGCATCATCAGCGATGGATAACCCTAAGGGGCACTTTGCACACAACGACATCGCAAGCCGATGCTTGCGATGCCAAGCACGATAGTCCCCGTCCCCGTCGCAGCAGCGATATCTTGTGATAGCAGCCGTAGCGAACATTATCGCTACGGCAGCTTCACATGGACTCACCTGCCTTGCGACATCGATCTGGCCGGCGACCCACCTCCTTATTAAGGGGGCGGGTCGTGCGGCGTCATAGCGACGTCACACGGCAGGCGGCCAATAGAAGCGGAGGAGCGGTGATGAGCGGGACGTAAACTTCCCGCTCACCTCTGTCCTTCCGCATAGCCGGCGTGAGCTGCAGGACGCAGGTAGATGTTCCTCGCTCCTGCGGCTTCACACACAGCGATTTGTGCTGCCGCAGGAACGAGGAACAACATCGTACCTGTCGCAGTCACGTAATTATGGAATTCCCAGACACTACACCGATGATACGATTACGATGATTTTGCGCTCGTTAATTGTATCATCTAGGATTTACACACTACGATGTCGGGTGCGACGCCAGAAGTGCGTCACTTTCGATATGACCCCTCCGACATCGCACCTGCGATGTCGTAGTGTGCAAAGTGCCCCTAAGAGGTCCCTGAGCAAAAAGATATCTTTGCCAGGTCCGTTAAAAACATCTTTGCTGTGGTGAATGATTCCAGCTCATCTACAAAGGGGAGACTGCTGGAATCGGGAATCACTGATGACGAATACAACGGATGCCAGCCAGAGAAGCTGGGGAGCGATAGTCTCTCAAGTTCCCTTTCAAGGTCTCTGGTCCCAGGAGGTCAACTGCACATACACAATTTACCGAAAGCTAGAAGCTGTGGACGAAGCTGTCAGAGCAGCAGCCCCCATGATCCAAGGGGCACACGTGATAGTCTACTCGGACAATATGACGTCTGTGGCACACCTTCGTCATCAAGGAAGTACACGCCACATGAGCCTTCAAAGGATTTCCGCAAAAATATTTTGTTGGGCAGAAAGACATCTCCTATCTCTGTCGGCCATCCATCTGAAGGGTTCCGTAAATACCCAGGCGGATTATCTCAGCAGGAAGGACATTCATCCTGGGGAATGGTCTTTGAAGGCAGACGTATTCCACATCTTAGTCCTGAGGTGGGGCTGTCCAGAGGTGGATCTCTTTGCGAACAAACAGAATGCAAAAGTAGATCGACTTTTTTTACTGAATCTTAGGCCGAAAATACACAACCGTTAAAACCACGTCCGTGTAAAACGGGCCGTTTTTCGGGTCCGTTTTCCGTTTTTTAGGTCCGTTTTTATGGTATGTGTGGCCTGCATATGTATCCCGTATGCTAGCCGTATGTGCGTGTGAAATGTCCGTGTGTACGTGTGAAACTTAACTGACGTGTTTGTGTTGTCCGTGTGGAATGTCCGTGTGTGATGCAAAATGTCGTTTACTACATGTCGGCAGACAGCAGACAGAGTAGCGTGATGAGAATCAACTCGGGTGAACTTCACCCGACTTCATTGTCATGCAACGGCTCTGTCTGTGTGCCGTGTACTGATTAGTGGTCACCTGTGAAGGATTCACCGGTGACCGCTAATCCCCCGAGTGACTGAAGTTCCCCCCCCCTCTCATACTCACCGATCCCCGATCACCACCGGCGCTGCACGGCGTTCATACTGCTCCGGCGGCTTTTTCTAATTTGAAAAAGCCGGCCGCTCATTAAACAATCTCGTATTCCCTGCTTTCCCCGCCCACCGGCGCCTATGATTGGTTGCAGTGACACACGCCCCCACGCTGAGTGACAGGTGTCTCACTGCACCCAATCACAGCAGCCGGTGGGCGTGTCACTATGGAGTATAGAAATAAATAAATAAATAATTAAAAAAAACGGCGTGCGGTTCCCCCCAAATTTAATACCAGCCAGATAAAGCCATACGGCTGAAGGCTGGTATTCTCAGGATGGGGAGCCCCACCTTATGGGGAACCCCCCCAGCCTAAAAATATCAGTCAGCAGCCGCCCAGAATGGCCGCATACATTATATGCGACTGTTCTGGGACAGTACCCGGCTCTTCCCAATTTGCCCTGGTGCGTTGGCAAATCGGGGTAATAAGGAGTTATTGGAAGCCCATAGCTGTCACTAAATCCTAGATTAATCATGTCAGGCGTCTCCCCGAGATTCCTTCCATGATTGATCTGTAAATTACAGTAAATAAACACACAACTGAAAAATCCTTTATTAGAAATAAAAAACACACACATTCCCTTGTTCACCAATTTAATCCGCACCAAAAAGCCCTCCATGTCCGGCGTACTCCAGGATGGTCCAGCGTCGCTTTCAGCTCTGCTGCATGAAGGTGACCGGAGCAGCAGAAGAAACCGCCGCTCCTGTCACCTCCACGCAGCAAATGAAGAGAGCCGCGTGATCAGCTGTGCTGTCACTGAGGTTACCTGGATCCAGCGGTGGATGCAGCGGTGGCTGCGGGTAACCTCAGTGACAGCTCAGCTGATCGCGCTACTCACCTCAGTTGCTGCGTGGAGCTGACCGGAGCGGCGGTGAGTAGCGCGATCAGCTGAGCTGTCACTGAGGTTACCCGCGGCCACCGCTGCATCCACCGCTGGATCCAGGTAACCTCAGTGACTGCACAGCTGATCACGCGGCTCTCTTCATTTGCTGCGTGGAGGTGACAGGAGCGGCGGTTTCTTCTGCTGCTCCGGTCACCTTCATGCAGCAGAGCTGGAAGCGACGCTGGACCATCCTGGAGTACGCCGGACATGGAGGGCTTTTTGGGGCGGATTAAATTGGTGAACAAGGGAATGTGTTTGTGTTTTTTATTTCTAATAAAGGATTTTTCAGTTGTGTGTATTTATTTACTGTAATTTACAGATCAATCATGGAAGGTATCTCGGGGAGACGCCTGACATGATTAATCTAGGATTTAGTCGCAGCTATGGGCTGCCAATAACTCCTTATTACCCCGATTTGCCATCGCACCAGGGCAAATTGGGAAGAGCCGGGTACTGTCCCAGAACAGTCGCATATAATGTATGCGGCCATTCTGGGCGGCTGCTGACTGATATTGTTAGGCTGGGGGGCTCCCCATAACGTGAGGCTCCCCATCCTGAGAATACCAGCCTTCAGCCGTATGGCTTTATCTGGCTGGTATTAAATTTGGGGGGAACTGCACGCCGTTTTTTAAAATTATTTATTTATTTATTTCTATACTCCATAGTGACACGCCCACCGGCTGCTGTGATTGGGTGCAGTGAGACACCTGTCACTCAGCGTGGGGGCGTGTCTCACTGCAACCAATCACAGGCGCCGGTGGGCGGGGAAAGCAGGGAATACGAGATTGATTAATGAGCGGCCGGCTTTTTCAAAAGAGGAAAAGCCGCCGGAGTTTAGAGAACAGCCATGCAGCGCCACGCCGGAGATCGGGGAACGGTAAGTATGAGAGAGGGGGGGAACTGACCGATAGACAGCGAGAGGGACAGATAAGACAGAGAGACCGACTGACTGAGGGAGAGAACGAAACAGAAAAAGAATAAAGACCGACATCACATGGAAAAAGCACAAAACGTACAGGGAGCAAACAGAGATGCCCCGTGTCACTCGGACATGTGCACAGACCCATTGACTTTCATTGGGTCCGTGTTGCGTGCTGAAAACGGACATGCTTCCGTGCAAAACGGAGACACAAACGTAGCACGCACACGGACCCACGGACCTTAATGAAAAACGCACATGTGTCCTCAAACATTAAATAACATTGGTGCACGTTTGGCCGTGTCTCCGGTATATACGGAAACGGACCAAACACGCACATGTTTCACGGATGTGTGTTTCAGGCCTTAACAACCAGGCTCTAGCAGTGGATAGAAGAAAGAAAAATCCAGCTGCCTGAGTAGTAGTAAAACTGATGCAAAATTTTATTAAAGGACGTAAAAATTAATGTGATGACAAAAATAGGGAGCCCATATGCGGCGTAAGGCTACGCGTTTCGAACGCTGCCTGCGTTCTTTGTCAAGCCTGAGTGAACATGTCTTGCTCACAAGCATTTACACCAGGGGTGGGCAATTAATTTTCCCATGGGGCCGCATGAGAAATTGGGATGGTTTTAGAGGGCCGGACTAATATAATTAACTCAGTTTTACCCAATACTGTATATAGCATATATACTATCCCTTCATATACAAACAGTAAGTTACGGACTGTGTGACCCCTCGTGGCCCGGCATGCACACGTCCTTTTTTTTTCTCTGGCAGCACAGGTGTCACACGGACAGCACACTGATGTGATCTGTGTGACATCAGTGTGACAAATACCAGAGAAAACACGGGTCTTTTTAGTAAAAAAGATTTTCTATATTTACCTCTCTCCAGCGCTGCTGTCTCTGGCTCTGCTGTCTCTGGCTCTGCTGTCTCTGGCTCTGCTGTCTCTGGCTCTGCTGCCTCCCGCTCCTTATCGCTGGTAATTATACTCACTGAATATTCACTGCAGTGAGCAGCTGGAAGCAGGGACAGCGCTGGGGACCGCATCGCTGGGTGAGTATACAGGTGTGTGTATGTTGAGAACCTGGAAGCCGGAGCATCTCGGGGACTCGTCACAGTTCCCAATGAACTCTGATGAACCCATGAAGCTGTAGCGTGGGTGTCGCAGGATGGTCATCAAAGTTCATTGGAAACTCTGATGACCTCCTGGAGGTCACTGTGCTTGCAGAATACTCACCTGTCCCTGCGGTGATGTCCTCAACGGTGCTGTGCCCGGTGCGGTTATCGCGATGCTCCGGCTTCCAGGTCCTGAGTGCGGTGAATAATCAATGAATGAGCAGTGGTCAGGAACGGGAGGCAGCAGAGCTGAAGAAAGCAGGTAAATATGGAAAATCATTTTATTTCACAGACTCGTGTTTTCTCCAGTACCTGTCACATGTATGCAAACAGGTACCGGAGAAACGCAATCAGGCCCTGTAATGGCGGTATGGCGCTGCAGGGGGCGGGGAGGGAGCATGTGGTACCCGATGTAACTCCAGTACCACTCGCAGTTACGGGCTTTTCTCTCTGCACGCACGCACACATACATACACACACGCACACGCTATATACATATATACACAAACAATCCCCATATACTACATCACTACACCCCCATATACACCTGTAATATACATCACTGCACCCCCATATACACCTGTAATATACATCACTACACCCCTATATACACCTGTAATATACATCACTACACCGCCATATACACCTGTAATATACATCACTTCACCCCCATATACACCTGTAATATACATCACTGCACCCCCATATATACCTGTAATATACATCACTTCACCCCCATATACACCTGTAATATACATCACTGCACCCCCATACATACCTGTAATATACATCACTGCACCCCCATATACACCTGTAATATACATCACTACACCCCAATATACACCTGTAATATACATCACTACACCCCTATATACACTTGTAATATACATCACTACATCCACATATACATCACTAGACCCCTATATACTACACCTGTAAAACTACATTGCCATATACTACATCACTACACCCAAATATTACTCACCAGTTACCCCCCCCCCCCCTCCCCTCCACTCCCCCCATTGTCCCCTCAGGTTACTAGTCACCACTCACCTTTCCCTCCTCAGGCTCCTCCGTACGGGCTCCCGCTGACATCCTTCTTCTCTTGTACGGCCCCCCCGCTGAGCTGCTTCCTCTCTCCGTACGGGCTCCGGCTGCTGCATCTTCTTCTCCTGCCGGGGCGGGAACTTTTCAAATGACACACATGCGCGCCGTACTGACGACATCAGGGCGCGCGCGTGTGTGTCACAGAGAAAGTGCCGGCAGGAAACAGAGGACAGATTCCTGCGTTCCGCTGCTGCACTGTGCGGTGCTGCAGGATCTGTCCTCTGTTCCTTGCCGGCACGCAGCGTGTGATGAGGGCAATCTGACCACGGGCCGCCCGGAGCCTGGAGCTCCGGACAACAGGTCAGATTGCCCTCATCAGTGACCGGCCAGCAAGGACGCCCGGAGCCAGGCGGGCCGGTCACAGAGAGTAGGCGGGCCGGATGTGGCCCGCGGGCCCGATGTGGCCCGCGGGCCGCCCCTTGCCCAGGTCTGATTTAAACTCACTCCTACCAATGGGAGGAGTGTGTTTAATCAGAAAGCACATGTGTCAGCATGGGGTAGATAACATACAAAGCAACAATACAAAAATTCAACAATAAGTGAACAGATTTTTTTTTTTTTTCTTTTATATATACAGAAAAAATTTTTGATATTAAAATTCCACATTTTATTAAAGGATGTAAAAATTAATGTGATGACAAAATTAGGGAGCCCATATGCGGCGTAAGGCTACGCGTTTCGAACGCTGCCTGCGTTCTTTGTCAAGCCTGAGTGAACATGTCTTGCTCACAAGCATTTAAATTCACTCCTACCAATGGGAGGAGTGTGTTTAATCAGAAAGCACATGTGCCAGCATGGGGTAGATAACATACAAAGCAACAATACAAAAATTCAACAATAAGTGAACAGATTTTTTTTTTTCTTTTATATATAGAAAAGATTTTTGATATTAAAATTCCACATAAAAAAACTCTATCATCCGAAATGTACATGCGAACATTATCTACCAAGATTTAATAATGAAACATGACATCTCGTCTCAGATTAAGACCATTGGGTATTCTAGTTCCCAAATGAAATATCCAAAAAGCCTCACGTGTGAGAACCTGATGTTGGATATCACCACCACGAGGAGAGATTTTAACTTTTTCTAAGCCAAAAACACGCAGGGAGTCAGTATTGCAATTGTGATGTGAAATAAAATGTCTGGATGCCGATGAGAGATTTCTGGCTGGAATAACGGTGCCCTTAGAATTATAAATGGCCCGGATATGTTCATTAAAACGCACCTTGAGTTTTCTCACTGTACAACCAATATAAAGTAGGTTGCAGCTGGTGCACTTAATGCAATAAACCACATTAGTGGTATTACAATTAATGTACCTCAAAATGGAATATGTGACAGTCTCACCAGTATTTGAAAATGAGCTACAAGGTAAGGCAAATTCACATGTGCGGCAGCGTGAGGTGCCGCACCTAAAAAATCCCTTGTGTTCAAGCCAGGTGGAAACAGGTTTATTTTTTACAAAAAAACTACGTGAAAGAATGTTGCCCAGTGAAGGTGCTTTTTTAGCAACCACATTGCAACCAGATTGCAATATGGTTGCAAGAACAGGGTTATGATAATAACCCTTACTGTAAATTCATCCACTGGTACGGTAGATTTATTGATGACCAGTTATTCATTTGGAATGGTCCCATCTCATTAATTCCGGAGTTCATAAATTATTTAAACAATAATCAATTCAATCTAAAATTCACCCATTTTTGTGACAATAAGAAAATTAATTTTTTGGATTTGACTTTCACAGGCATGCCTAACCAGATTATATCCACTTGTATTTATCGTAAACCACTGGCCGGAAATACAATTTTACATGCTATGAGTAGTCATCCTAATCATACAATCAAAGCTGTACCAGTGGGTGAATTTACCAGGGTTTTGCGTAATTGCAGTGAGCATTCTGTATATAACAATGAAGTCAGATCAGCTGAATCCAGATTAAGTGCAAGGGGTTATCCATCCTGGACACTTCAGAGAGCACGCAAGATAGTAGAAAATAAAAAACGTGATCATTTGATAGATTTTTCAAATAAAAACTCTGAATGTAAAAACAATAAGAATAATATGAAATTGCATAACAAAATAGTGCTATCTTTACAATACAGCACACAATTTAATCACATCAAAAATATTATTAAACGTTATTTACCCGTTTTAAATGAAGACCCTGTTCTTGCAACCATATTGCAATCTGGTTGCAATGTGGTTGCTAAAAAAGCACCTTCACTGGGCAACATTCTTTCACCTAGTTTTTTTGTAAAAAATAAACCTGTTTCCACCTGGCTTGAACACAAGGGATTTTTTAGGTGCGGCACCTCACGCTGCTGCACATGTGAATTTGACTTCCTTGTAGCTCATTTTCAAATACTGGTGAGACTGTCACATATTCCATTTCGAGGTACATTAATTGTAATACCACCAATGTGGTTTATTGCATTAAGTGCACCAGCTGCAACCTACTTTATATTGGTTGTACAGTGAGAAAACTCAAGGTGCGTTTTAATGAACATATCCGGGCCATTTATAATTCTAAGGGCGCCGTTATTCCAGCCAGAAATCTCTCATCGGCATCCAGACATTTTATTTCACATCACAATTGCAATACTGACTCCCTGCGTGTTTTTGGCTTAGAAAAAGTTAAAATCTCTCCTCGTGGTGGTGATATCCAACATCAGGTTCTCACACGTGAGGCTTTTTGGATATTTCATTTGGGAACTAGAATACCCAATGGTCTTAATCTGAGACGAGATGTCATGTTTCATTATTAAATCTTGGTAGATAATGTTCGCATGTACATTTCGGATGATAGAGTTTTTTTATGTGGAATTTTAATATCAAAAATCTTTTCTATATATAAAAGAAAAAAAAAAAAAATCTGTTCACTTATTGTTGAATTTTTGTATTGTTGCTTTGTATGTTATCTACCCCATGCTGGCACATGTGCTTTCTGATTAAACACACTCCTCCCATTGGTAGGAGTGAGTTTAAATGCTTGTGAGCAAGACATGTTCACTCAGGCTTGACAAAGAACGCAGGCAGCGTTCGAAACGCGTAGCCTTACGCCGCATATGGGCTCCCTAATTTTGTCATCACATTAATTTTTACGTCCTTTTAATAAAATTTTGCATCAGTTTTACTACTACTCAGGAAGCTGGATTTTTCTTTCTTCTATTGGACCCTTGCACTGCCAGAGTGTTATCCTTGCATGCCGGACTTTGCCCCAGTTGAGCTGGATCACCTTTTTTCCTTCTAGCAGTGGATGCCTACTCCCTCCCTTGGAGGTTTCCACTAGCCTATGCTTTTCCACCAATACAACTACTGGCAAGGACTCTGCAAAAGATAACAAAGTCCCTACCATAATGGTCGCACCAATATGGCTCAGGAGAAGCTGGTTTGGGGCCCTCAAACTTGTCTCAGAACGGTCCCTTCATATTCCCTCTGCTTTTTCTAAATGGTCGATGCAAATGACAGTCCGTCTAATAAGTCATCACCCGTTAGAATATACATCAAATTTTATTGAAGAAACCTCCCAATGATAATAGTATAATGTTCAAAATTAAAAAAAAAAACTTAAAATGCACTGTCCCAAATTATTTTGTGAAATTTGCAGCATTATTAGGTAACATTCACTGAAATAAAAGCTATTTAACTCCAAAACATCCTAACAGGCTAAGTTACATGTTAACATAGGAACCTTTCTTTGATATCACCTTCACAATTCTTGCATCCATTGAATTTGTGAGTTTTTGGAGACTTTCTGTTTGAATTTCTTTGCATGATGTCAGAATAGCCTCCCCGAGCTGCTGTTTTGATGTGAACTGCCTCCCACGCTCATAGATCTTTGCTTGATGATCATGTAACGGGGTGCCAGGGGTGCCTCGGGGCTTGTAGCCGTGGCTCCTTCTGTCAGGCTTACCCCTGGCTCCGCCGTCACTATAGAATCAGGAGGTGTTGTGATGGGGCAGAGTGTGGTGGTGCAGATGTCGTCCGGCGTATAAACACTCTCCAGGCATGATTCGGTGCAAATAAAAGACATTTCTTTATTTTCACAACTCTTCACACACGAGGCAGTAAAAGGTGACGTTACGCTTCTTTAGCTGGGGGAAGCCTGCCCTGACGTCTCCTCCAGTGGGGATGTGCCTGGCTAATCTTCTTCACCCGGCTCCCACTTCTGGCTACCCACAGCCCGGACCCACACCGGGACTGCTTCACGCTATGAGGTTCCGCCCGCTCCTTTTCTCTCCGGCTTCCCTGTTCTTCCAGCTCCCACACTCTGCCCCTGCTCTGCTGTTTCTCTCCCGTCCCAGAGACAACTGACTTCAGATCTCTCCCTTTCCTTCCCAACACTTCTCTTCCCTCCCCTTGCTTCTGCCGACTCCTCCTCTCCACTGTGGTGACAGCCGTCCCACCCGGCCACTAGGGGGCCCCACTAACACAATATAATAACAATAAAAACATTTTTATTAATAACATTTCCGGGTTAACTGTGCTCCTTTGTAAGGGGTCTGCCCACCCCTTACATACCTCCCCTCTTTAAGCCTGAGCCTCCCGGCAAGGCATAAATCTAAAACTACACATAGAAGGCAACAACATCATTTCAATGAAACTAAAAGCATGTTCACCTTTGGGCAACCGCAAGGGGCGCACCAGTCCAATGCCCGGATTTCCTCCTGGAAGCTCCCGGTCTTAGTCGTGCCCGGAGGCCGTCGGCAGGCACTCCCAGTCTTAGTGGAGTTTTTCTGCCCGGAGGCTTTTTGCAGCACTCCCGGTCTTAGACGTTAGACGGCCGGAACACAACTCGGCAACCTTTTCTTTAACGACGCGGAGGGAGCCCCTGGCTCAGTCCAGCAGCAGGTTCTCTCCGGGCTCAACAACTTGAACGTTGACAAACGGCACAACTTCTTCCGGCTTAAACACGCCGGTGTCTAACAAAAACAGGCCCGCCATCTTCCGGTCTTGAGTGCTCATTCCGGATGGTAGGCCCGTTGCCATTCAGCTCTCTGGGCTTGCACATACTCCGACAAAGACTGCCCGGGCAACCGGCGCAGCCTCCGGAAGGGCTCGTAGTTGGCAGATTGCTCCACTGTCTCGGTCTCCGGCTTGGTCTCTTCTGCCCCCGACGGGGGTGAGGGGGTCGCTGCACGGGACGGCGGAGGGCTGCCCATGACGATGACCGGATGGGTGGTCAGGTTTTGGTTGATAGCCAACACCGGCGGGGTCCCCTTCTCCGGGTCAGCGCTCGGTCCGGGCATCATTTCCGTGGCTACGGCCAGTGTACGTCTCGGATGGGAGAGTTCAGCCAGCACCGGTCTTTGCTGCGACCGCCGCCGGTACTGGCATTCCTCCCACTCCAGTTCCTGCTGCCATTGAGCAGCCTCTTGTGAGGTAGGCATCCGGGTTACGCCGACTGCAAAGAGGCCTCGGCATCCCACTTCTCGCATAAACCGGACCTTTTCTCCCGGATATAACGTGTGCAAATGCTGCGGCAGGCCTTCAATGTCCAGGTTCACCCTGTTATAGAAGTAGTCATCGCCGGTTTCTTCATCCTTGATGAAGCCATAACCCTCCTGTTGATTAAACTTCACCACAATTCCTGTGGTGCACTGCTGCTCGAACTCCTCACTCCGGGGACCAGCCATCATTTCCCGGGCGACGGTCTCGGCGAGCAGCCTCTCCTGTACCGGGTCCGGTTCTGGTGACGGAGACTTTCGTTGAGGTAGGGGTGACGGCTGTACTGGGTCCCAATAGAAGCCCCAATTGTCCCTTTCTAGCTTCCGGGTGTATGCTTCTTCCGGAGCCGGAACTGGGACGGGTGTCGAGGGTCTCGCCGCGGCTGGCGAGGGTGTCTCCAGGTATGGGGTTCCCAAGAGCCGGTTCCCTGATGGCAGCTGAGCGGTGTACGTTGCTCGGACCTCTGTCGTGGTCTCTCCGGTCACAGCGTCCCACGTTGTAACCCAAGTCACTTTCGTGGCCCGTCCCGGTCCTCCGGGTACTGCCGGCAAGTGAGAGGGAAATCCCTCCGCAGACGCAGCCGCAATCTGCTTCTGGTGGCTTCTCTCCAGACCAGGTGCGATCAACGCAGCTTGTAGGTCTTCGGCGTTCTCCATCTTGCCTGTGGAACGTAGCTCTGGTAAGGGCGTCAGGGTCGGTGGAGAAGCTGGAGGAAGTGGAGGCGGGCTTACTTTTCCCGCTCTTGGGTATACTCCACCCCCAGTCTCACACTGCAGATCGACCCCTCCGCGGCGGCACTTCTTTCTTCTTACAACACCGCTCATTTCACATATCTTCCTTCGTGCCCTAGGACCGGCACCTCCCCTCTTTGGGCGGAGTACTCCGAACTTCTTTTTCGGCACCGGCCAGCCCCAGGCTCTTCTTTTGGCGCCAATTTTTCGCGCGCTTTCTGTGTCTTCACAGACGACGGCCATCTTGCCGCCATCTTGTGCCCGGTCCAACGCCTTAGGCACTGTTTCTTCTTCCCACCATGGGACTGGGACTCTACTCCAATAATCTGGATCCAGGACCCTAGGCACCACTTGGTCTCCTTCTTCTTGGAGCGGGTCCCCTTGCATATGATCCGGATCCTGCCGACTACGCCACATGTAACGGGGTGCCAGGGGTGCCTCGGGGCTTGTAGTCGTGGCTCCTTCTGTCAGGCTTACCCCTGGCTCCGCCGTCACTATAGAATCAGAAGGTGTTGTGATGGGGCAGAGTGTGGTGGTGCAGATGTCGTCCGGCGTATAAACACTCTCCAGGCATGATTCGGTGCAAATAAAAGACATTTCTTTATTTTCACAACTCTTCACACACGAGGCAGTAAAAGGTGACATTACGCTTCTTTAGCTGGGGGAAGCCTGCCCTGACGTCTCCTCCAGTGGGGATGTGCCTGGCTAATCTTCTTCACCCGGCTCCCACTTCTGGCTACCCACAGCCCGGACCCACACCGGGACTGCTTCACGCTATGAGGTTCCGCCCGCTCCTTTTCTCTCCGGCTTCCCTGTTCTTCCAGCTCCCACACTCTGCCCCTGCTCTGCTGTTTCTCTCCCGTCCCAGAGATAACGGACTTCAGATCTCTCCCTTTCCTTCCCAACACTTCTCTTCCCTCCCCTTGCTTCTGCCGGCTCCTCCTCTCCACTGTGGTGACAGCCGTCCCACCCGGCCACTAGGGGGCCCCACTAACACAATATAATAACAATAAAAACATTTTTATTAATAACATTTCCGGGTTAACTGTGCTCCTTTGTAAGGGGTCTGCCCACCCCTTACAATACTACAAAAGTTCTCTATAGGGTTGAGGTCAGGGGAAGATGGTGGCCTCACCATGAGTTTATCTCCTTTTATGCCCATAGCAGCCAATGACACAGTGGTATTCTTTGCAGCATGAGATGGTGCATTGTCATGCATGAAGATGATTTTTCTCCTGAAAGCACGTTTCTGCTTTTTGTACCATGGAACAAAGTTGTCAGGCAAAAACTCTATATACTTTGCAGAGGTCATTTTCACACCTTCAGGAACCTTAAAAGGGCCTACCAGCTGTCTTCCCATGATTCCGGCGCAAAACATGAATCCTCCACCTCCTTGCTGACGTCGCAGCCTTGTTGGGACATGGTGGCCATCCACCCACTACTCTATCCATCTGGACCATCCAGGATTGCTCAACACTCATGAGTAGAGATGAGCGATACTCTGAAGGCTCGGTTCGGTTCGTCGAACGGAGGCCCAGTTCGACGACGTTCGACGAACCTCTTGAACCCCATTGAAAACAATAGGAGGCAAACACAAACACATAAAAACACATAGAAAACACCTTCAAAGGTGTCCAAAAGGTGACAACCAACTCCCAAGACACCACAAACACATGGGAAAGTGACAAGGACATAAACTCATGCGAAATCAAAACAGCTGGATGAGGAAAAAGAGGAGGAGACACAGATATAGGCATGTCATGCCCTTCTAAAATCATGTAAAACACATCAAGGTTTCTCCAAGCAGAGTCTCCCTTTTTCCAAAAATTGAACCCCACAGACACCACTTCAGTGACATCACTTGTGCCCCAGTTGCAAACTTGACAGGTAGATTTGCATCAAGCACAGTCAAAAATACGCCAGCCTTAACTGTCCCCAGGATGACACCGGGGTAGGTAGCAAAGTCCTTGCTGATCCATGACTTGTTCATCTTGGCTCATTTTTAATTTTAAAAACACATCAAGGGTACTCCAAGCAGAGTCTCCCTTTTTTCCAAAAATTGGGCCCCACAGACACCACTTCAGTGGCATCACTTGTGCCCCAGTTGCAAACTTGACAGGTAGATTTGCATCAAGCACAGTTAAACATACGCCAGCCTTTACTCTCCCCAGGATGATACAGGGGTAGTAAAGTCCTTGCGGATCCATGACTTGTTCATCTTGATGAACGTTAGTCTGTCCACATTGTCACTGGACAGATGCATGTGCTTATCTGTCAGCACACACCCAGCAGCACTGAAGACACGTTCAGAGACAACGCTGGCTGCGGGACAGGACAAGTTCTCCAAAGCGTAAGTGGCAAGCTCAGACCATTTTTCAAGATTTGAAGCCCAAAATGAGCAAGGCTCCAGTTGCAAAGTCATGGCATCGATGTTCATTTGGAGATACTCCTGTATCATCCTCTCCAGCCGTTGACTATGTGTCAGACTTCTTGTCTCTTGTGGCCTTGCATTGGATGGTCTAAAAAAATTATGAAACGATTCCATAAAATTGCTGTTACCAGCACCAGATACGGTGTTGCTGGTACGGTTTGACTGATAATGACGACACAGTTCCATGCTTGCCAAGTTACAACTGGAAGACTCACTCTGTGCACCACTGGTGTTTGGTGGAAAAGCCGAGCTAAGATTGAGTAACAGCTTCTGCTGATACTCCTGCATACGTGCGTGCCTTTCTATGGCTGGAATTATTTCGGCAAATATAGAGTTGTCCCGGGGATCTAATAGTGTGGCAACCCAGTAGTCATCATTACTTCTAATTCGGACAATCCGAGGGTCATGTTGTAGGTAGTGCAGCAAGAAGGCGCTCATGTGTCTTGCGCATCCATGCGGACCAAGTCCTCGCTGTGTTTGTGGCGGCAAGGTGATAACCGTGCTTTCTTCCTCTGACATCTCCCCCTAACCTCGTTCAACCGAAATTTGACCAAGGTCTCCCTCATCTGTTGAGTCTTCTATGCCCATCGAGAGTTCGTCCTCCATTTCTTCCTGATCTCCTGCACCTTCCTCAATATTTTGGCTTCTACCATGCGCCCTTGTTAATCCCTCTCCCCCATCGTCCCATGCCTGCCGCCTTGGTGATGCTGAACGTCTGGACCTTGTAGATGTTGGTATCCCTTGCGCATATGAATCCTCCTGTACTTCCTCCCCTTCCTCTTGTCCCACCCCCTGACTGTGAATAGTGTTTAGCGTGTGCTCCAGCATGTAAATGACTAGAATTGTCATGCTGATAATGGCATTGTCAGCGCTAAACATATTCATCGCCATGTCGAAACTGTGCAGAAGGGTGCATAGGTCCTTGATCTGAGACCACTCCAGCAGTGTGATCTTCCCCACCTCTGCATCTCATTGGCCTAGGCTATACTTCATAACGTATTGTACCAGGGCTCGGCGGTGCTGCAACAGTCGCTGCAACATGTGGAGAGTCGAATTCCAGCGTGTCGGCACATCGCATTTCAGGCGATGGACCGGCAGGCCGAAAGACCTCTGCAGCGATGCAAGTCGGTCAGCTGTGGCGGTTGAACAGCGGAAGTGAGCAGAGTGTGACCATGCCCTGTGCAGAAGCCCATCTAGGCCGGGATAGTGGGTTAAACATTTCTGGACAACAAGGTTCAACATGTGAGCCATACAAGGCACGTGTGTCACCTTGCCGTGGCGTAGGGTCGCACCCAGGTTTGCAGCATTGTGGCACACAGCCTTCCCTGGCTGCAGGTTGAGTGGAGACAACCATTTAGTAAACTCACTCGCAAGAGCTGACCACAACTCCTCAGCTGTGTGACTCTTATTTCCAAGACATTTCAAGCTAAAGACCGCCTGATGCCATTGAGCTCTGCTGCCAGAATAGTAAGGAGGTGTTCGTGATTCCTTGCGCGCTTTTACAACACTGGTGGCCTGACCAGGCAGGCTTGGGGCGGAGGTGGAGGACCCAGACTAGGTTGAGGAGGCAGAAGCAGTGGAGGAACTTCTACATAAAGAGGATTGATGCACAAGTCGTGGGGAAGGCAATACTTGTTCAGCAGACCCTTCTCCATCTCTCACCATAGTTACCCAGTGCCCAGTCAGCGTCATGTAACGCCCCCGTCCATACTTACTGGTCCAAGTATTGGTGGTGAAATGCACCCGGTCACACACAGAGTTTCTCAAGGAAGCGGTGATGTTGTGTGCGGCATGCTGGTGTAGCACAGGCACACCTTTCTTGGAGAAGTAGTGGCGACTGGGTATCTAGTACTGGGGCACTGCGACTGACATAAGGTCTCAAAAATCCTTTGTGTCCACCAGGCGGAAAGGCAGCATTTCGGTAGCCAAGAGCTTACAGAGGGTGATAGTCAAACTCTTAGCTTTGTCATGGCTCGGAGGAAATGGCCTTTTATTTGTCCACATCTGAGGGACTGAGATCTGGCTGCTGTGTGGAGATGGTGTTGAGTAGGGTGTCCCTGGAAAACTGCAGGTCTGTGAGGAAAGTGTAGGCGGAGACATGATGTTGCCTTCATCCAAAGTTGGTGCTCTTGATGTCTGAGAGAGCTCTACATCAGCACTTGTTTCCCCTTCCAAAACAACTGACGACCTGCCAAGCAAACTGCCTGTTGCGGTTAAAGAGGTGGAAGGTGTGCGTGGAAAAACATGTGTGACAGCTGTCCCCACAGTAAGAGAGGATGAAGAGCGCGCGGAGGAATTTGAAGGGGCAGACGGTGGTTGGCCCACTCCGCTAGGCCGCATTGTACCACGGTGACCTTCCCACTGGGAATTATGCTTGTTATTCATGTGACAATTCATGGAAGAAGTTGTCAAACTAGTGAGGTTTTGGCCTCTACTTATAGATTGGCAACAAATCTTACAGATCACATGATTTGGGAGCTCCTTTGCGATGTCAAAAAAGGACTAGGCTAGGCAAGGCTTAGAGCCCATGCGACCTTCAGAGACACCCCGACTTGTGCTCAGAGGCAGAGTTGTGGCTGAGGATGCAGTTATTGACGTGCTTCCAGTACTCCAACTCAGTCCAGGAAGGCGCAAGGTAACTTCGTCGTCAGTCGCATCCTCCTCCACCGCCTCTGGTAACCTCCTCAAGTGCCTGACTGTGGGTTGACAGTAAGTGGGATCTAGAACTTCATCATCAAGCGTTGTGTTTGCACTCCCCTTGCCCTCCGACCTAACCTCTTCCTGCCCTGACTGAATAGTTAAGTTGTCATCCCAATCAGGTATCTGCGTCTCATCGTCATCAGTATGTTCCTCATTGTCTCCACCAAAAGTTGTTTCAGTTTGGGAATGAGTGTCTACATTATGCTCAGAAACTTTGGTCATCAGGGCATGAATCTTACTCACAAAGATTCTGGGCATCACTGCAGACCATTTCCTGGTCTGTACTCACTGTAGCTTGGGAGCAGACCTCTGATTCCCAGGCTATAGTGTGACTGAACAGCTCTGCAGACTCAGCCATCTCTGTTACACCATACTCTGCAGGGCGGGTAGAGACTTGAGAGCTGGAAGAAAGCAAGTGCGATTGGGGTGACAACTCAGAGGACTGTTGTTTTTTGGATGTTGACGTTGAGGTGGAGGAGAGGCCACTTGTTGGAGCACTTCAGATCCATTCAAGCATGTTCTTTTTTTGTGCATCATCTACCTTTGTTACAGTTGTTCGGTTCAGTAAAAAAGGTAGCACATCCGATTGTCCACGGAAAGTAGTAGACATCTTACTTTTGCTGGAAGATGGCCTTTCCTCAGCAGATGTTAATGTAGCTTTCCCACCCACGGACACAAACTTTTTTCCCTTTTCCAACACGCCTGTTCCCCTTTCCACCAGCATCTGTCCTTTTGCCACTCATTTTGTTAGCAACAAGATTGGACACTTAAAATGTGGTAGCAAAAATGGAGAGGTGGTGTAGATTGCAGAGGTGGTCTAGCTTTATTGACAGCTGACGAAAAACACTGACTATCCCAGACAATTTTAGTATACCCCTAACAGTGGCAGCACAGTTTGCAATTAGAATTACGTAGCTAAAAATGGACAGGTGTGTACAATGCAGAGGTGGTCTAGCATTATTGACAGCTGAAGAACCAACACTGACTATCCCAGTCAATTTTAGTATGCCCTTAACAGTGGCATGCATAGGTGCTGTACCGTGATTGGCAGCAAAGGAACACTAAGGTAGTATCCCAGTCAATTTTAGTATGCCCTTAACAGTGGCAGCACAGTTTGCAATTAGAATTGCGTAGCAAAAACTGGGCAGGTGGGTAGAATGCACGGGTGCTGTGGGTCAAGGGACAGCAAAGGAACACTAACTTAGTATTCCAGACACTTTTAGGGTGCCACAAAAAGTGTCCTCTCTTTGGGGATTAAAATAGCGTGGCAAAAATGGGCAGCTGGGTAGAATGTACGGGTGCTGTAGGTAGCAGGACAACAAAGCCCATCACAGCGTTTGCACGGACCTGCCTAGCAGCTATGGCTATGAACGCTTGTAAATCAGCCCTGAAAAGGGCTGTAATAACCAGTGGTCCCTAATCCCTAAAGCGCTGTGTGCACTGTATCTCTATAGCGCACACAGCAGCAGCAGCAGCGGGAGCGGTGACTGTCACCCACACGCAGCAGAGAGATAATGGCGGCGACGGGGAAAATGGCCGTGTCTTATAAGGCAAGGACAGGTGACATGCACAGCCTATGACACATGCCCTTGCTTGTCTGGCAAAAATCCACTTTGCAGTGTGTGTCTCTGTGATTTGCTGACAGCCTGGCTCGCCACACTGTACGCGCGTTTAGTGAAATTTTTTCTTAAAAAAATGGCAATCGGCATTCTCTAAGCACTGAGCAACAGCACTGATCTAAACCCCACCCCCCCCGCACGCTATACGCTGGATTTTGATAATAGTGTGATTCACAGTGACTCACACTATTACAGTGAAAGCCAGCTAGTAACTAACTAGGCTTTTCGTTGATCAAACCGTTCTCGAACGTTACTCGAACTGTCGAGCTTTTAGCAAAAGGCTTATATTAATATATATCACAATATTCATATGATCCATTACAGTTCGTTATTTTACTATATCGTAAAGTTCACCATGTGTGGTGTCATAAATAAATTGCCAATAGAAACTATTGCTGATAGAGTCATCACTATTAAGGCATATGACCTTTAAAGAATTTTAGGAAAGCTGATTTCAACAAATTAAGGGAAGAGCTTAAATGTGTAGATTGGGACAAAGTCATGGTAACTGGGGATACTGAACATAAATGGGGAAAGTTTAAGGATATACTGCTAGAGTCCTGTAAAAAACGTATACCCTCTGGTAATAAAATGTCCAGGAATAAAAAGAAACCACTATGGATAAATAAGACTGTACAAAGTATAATAAAACAAAAACAAAGGGCGTTTAAAATCTTGAAGGCTGAGAATACAGAAATAGCATTTCAGGAGTATAAAGATATCAATAGGAAATGCAAAAAAGAAATCAAACAAGCAAAACTAGCTACTGAAACAAAAATCGCCAATGACATTAAAATAAATCCCAAAATCTTTTATAAATACATTAATGCCAAAAGGAAAACAAAGGATAGTATTGGCCCCTTAAAATATAATAACAAGTTAGTTATAGAGGACAAACAAAAGACTGAGATATTAAATAGGCATTTCTCATCTGTGTTCACCAAGGAACTGACTGTACCAGGGATCATTCAACAAGTGAAAAATCAAAGTTCACCACCCGATATAATTAATTTAACACAAGAAGAAGTACGCCTACGTTTGAGTAAATTAAACATTGACAAATCCCCAGGGCCAGATGGCATTCATCCACGAATATTGAAGGAATTGAGCTCCGTAATCGACAGACCGCTGTATCTCATCTTTTTAGACTCGTTTGTAACAAAGTTAGTGCCTCAGGATTGGAGGATTGATGATGTGGTACCGATATTTAAGAAAGGTAAGAGGATAGATCCAGGCAACTACCGTCCAGTAAGCCTGACATCAGTAGTATGCAAAGTTTTTGAGGGCATTTTAAGGGATGACATGCAAAAATATGTTGCAGAAAATAATATAATAACTGACAGACAGCATGGATTCATGAAAGATAAGTCGTGTCTAACCAACCTGTTGGGGTTCTATGAGGGGGTAAGTTCAAACCTGGATATTGGTAATATAGCTGATGTGATTTATTTGGACTTTGCAAAGGCAATTGATACTGTACCACAATAGCCTTATACTAAAGCTCCAGAAGCAAGGACTAGGGGACACAATATGCAACTGGGTAAGGAATTGGCTAAAAGATAGGAAACAAAGAGTAGTCATAAATGGTACATTCTCTAAATGGGCTATAGTCAGCAGTGGGGTGCCGCAGGGATCTGTGCTAGGGCCGATTCTTTTTAATCTCTTTATTAATGACCTTGTGGATAGGATTGATAGTAAAGTGTCAGTCTTTGCTGATGACACCAAACTGTGTAGGATATTAAAAACTGACCTTGATAGTACAATATTACAAAAAGATCTGGATAAGTTGTCAGAATGGGCAGATACTTGGCAAATGATATTTAATGTTGATAAATGTAAAGTAATGCACCTAGGACGGAGTAATCCTATAACTGCGTATACTTTAAATGGAAGTAAACCCGGGACTACAGAAGAGGAGAAGGACTTGGGTATTCTCATTACAAACAAGCTGAGCAGCAGCACTCAATGTCAAGCAGCAGCTGCAAAAGCAAACAAGATTCTAGGGTGTATAAAAAGAGAGATTAGATCCCGTGATCCCAACGTATTGTTACCCCTCTATAAATCACTTGTAAGGCCACATCTGGAATATGGGATCCAGTTTTGGGCTCCACATTTTAAAAAGGACATTCAGCAGTTAGTTCAAAGGCAGGCAACTAGACTACTACAAGGAATGGAGGCCGCCCGTATGATGAGTAATGGAGGCCTCCCGTATGATGAGTAATGGAGGCCTCCCATATGATGACAGGTTGAAAAAGTTAGATATGCTTAGCTTAGAAAAAAGACGTCTCAGAGGAGACCTCTTTTATATGTATAAATACATGTGTGGTCAATATAAAGGACTGGCACATGACTTATTTCTTCCAAAGACAATACTAAGGATCAGGGGGCACTCACTGCGAGTGGAAGAAAAGTGATTCCGACAGCTAAATAGGAAAGGGTGTTTACAGTTAGAGCAGTCAGACTGTGGAATGCCGACCACAAGAGGTAGTAATGGCTGATACTATAACAGCTTTTAAAAAAGGGCTGGATGATTTCCTCAGTACACAAAACATTGTTGGTTATAAATGACTTAGTGACCAAATGTAGAACTGGTGGAGGAAGGTTGAACTAGATGGACCTAGGTCTTTTTTCAACCTAAGTAACTATGTTCTATAATAAGACAGGTAATCTGTTATAAATATAGGTGTCACCATGTAAATATACACATTTATGCAGATCAAAATAAATACAGCATAGATGTCAAAATTGTATTCTATATACAGAATGTCATAAAGGACCATGTATATAGAGAGTATATAAAAGTTAGTGACAAATTAGATCAGAGATACGTTTTACAATGTATCAAATAACACCATACACGTATAAGATATTAACATATAGGAATCACCACGGCCAGGCGTGTGGGTGAACTTCAGGCTCTTTCCATACTTGAATCTTATATGAAGATTCTTGATGATCGGATTGTCTTCTGTCTGGATCCTACGTTTCTTCCAAAATTGGTGTTAGACTTTTATAGAAACCAGGACATTATCCTACCATCTTTTTTGCCAGAAACCGGCTAACAAGAAAGAGATGGAATTCCATTCACTCGATGTGCGTAGAACGGAGGTACTCTACCTACAGAAGACCGAATCCTTCAGGAAGGATTCCAATCTTTTTATCCAGATTGTGGGTCGGAATGCTGGGAAAAAAGCGGCCAAAAGCACGTTATCCAACTGGATAAAAAACGCTATCAAAGAAGCATACTCTAATTAGGGCCTCCTTCCTCCGGATCGCCTAACCGCTCGTTCCACGCGATCAATGTCGGTTTCCTGGGCCAAAAGGGTGGATGATTCCATCGAACAGGTTGGCTATCAAGGAAGGGTAGGAACTGGCGTCTTGGAATTCCACTTGTTGATCCTTCTGTTCTCTTCAAAGATAATCCACCACCAGAGGAGGCTGACATCTGCTCTCTAATAGAGAACACAAGTACATTTGGCTGAGCATTCCTGTATGTGATAGTCAAAAGAGAGCTGTCGGTCAAACAATTGTGGGGATTGGTTGTTTATGGGCCTTAAAGGGTTTGTGTAGTGAAAACAAGTTGGCACCTCTCCATGGGCTAGGTGATAATTTGCTTATCAGAGTGCCCGGTCACCAGGACCTGCACTGATTGGGAAAATGGGGAATTTTTATCCATTACAGAATGGAACAATAAGATGGATGTCCAACCACTGCTCTACTCATTCTCAATGTGGCTGCCAGAAAAGAAAAAAACAAATACAGAGAGAAAGAAAACTGGAGAAAAATGCGCCAATAGGGTCTTATCCAGTAAAACAATCCGCGAGTGCAGGTGTATACACTCACCTGGTAGGGTTGTGAAAGTCACAACTCCTAGAATTATCTTAGTAGAATGGTGAACATCCGCAGCCCTGGAGGTAATCAATAGGAGCGGGAAACACGAGAATCGGATTTTTTTGCCGCGCTATCACCAGGAGATAAACGATGTTGATATTACAGCATCTCTTTATTCTATGCACAGGTCAGGTCAACACATTTCAGAGATCACAGTCTCCTTCATCAGGACATCAGAGAAAAATCAACATTCAAGTATGGCCGGGGTGAACCCTTATATACAAGTGTAATGCTGCCACCAATGGGAGCCAGAGCTCTGCAGCAGACGACACTACACAGAGCAATGAGAACCAGGAAGGAAATGCACAGCGTTCTCATGCACTGCCTAATCAGCACAGCTGAGAGGCAGAACTGCAGGGTATGTGGGGAATAGTCAGACAGGCTGGGTCAAACACCGTACAGGCAGAAGCAGGACCAGAGGAGCGAGCAGAAGCAAAGTCAAAGTCAGGCTAAGGTCAGTACCGGAGGAAGCAACCGAGTGGGGAAATAGGATGGGGGACACAGGACAGGAGGGACGACCAGGGGACAGAACACAGACAAGGGCACAGGAACAGACAGATCAGGATATCACTCACAGGACCAGCAGTCACAGCCAAAGCAGAGCTAAGCTTATAGCCGGCGCTGGTTCACTGGAAGTGTCAGCTTTTAAGGCATCCAGGGGCCGGAAGTGAGGCCCGAGAGAAGGCTCCGCCCCCTAGCCATGTGGATAGGGAGGCGAATCATGACAGTACCCCCTCCTCAAGGGGGGGCCACCGGATCCCCAGGCTTCCCAGGATACTTACGGTGGAAAGCCGCATTTAACCGATAGGCCCGCACGGAGCGAGCCGGCACCCAGGACCGGTCCTCCGGACCGTAACCCTTCCAATTAATCAGATACTGGAGGGAACTACGAACCCAACGAGAGTCGATAATACACTGAATTTCATACTCCTCCTCACCGTCCACCAGTATCGGAGCCGGAGGGGTCTGAGAATCCACCACCGAAGGGACAAATGGCTTAAGCAAGGAGGTATGAAATACATTGGAAATACGCAGGGTCTGGGGCAGTTACAACCGAAAGGCCACCGGGTTGATCACTTCGATGATCTCATAGGGCCCTATAAACTTAGGACCCAACTTAGCAGACGGAACCCTGAGCCTGATATTCCGAGTGGACAGCCACACTTTGTCCCCCACCTGAAAGGGGGGTCCCAGAGAACGGCGTTTGTCCGCTTGGCGTTTCTGGGACTGTTGAGCCGTCACGATGCACCGCCGTACCTTCTTCAACACCTCCCCCAGATGCTGAACGATGGAGTCGGCCCCTGGACACCCCGAATCCAGTCTAGAGAAGGTCCCGAAGTGAGGGTGAAACCTGTAATTACAGAAGAAGGGAGAAGTTCCCGTAGACTGATGGACTCTGCTATTGAATGCAAACTCCGCAAGGGGCAAAAACGTACACCAATCCTCCTGCTGAGCAGAAACCAAGCACCGCAGGATTTGCTCAAGGGTCTGATTCGTCCTTTCCGTCTGCCCATTGGACTCGGGATGATAGGCGGACGAGAAGGACAACTCAATTCCCAACCGCCTGCACAAGGCCCCCCAAAACCGAGAAATGAATTGTACCCCCCTGTCAGACACAATATTCAGGGGCAACCCATGTAACCGAACCACCTGGTCAATAAAGTGGTTGGCAAGGGCCGCAGCAGAAGGTAGATCGGAGAGGGGAACAAAATGTGCCTGTTTACTAAAACGATCCACCACCACCCAGATCACAGTCATACCATTTGAGACAGGGAGGTCCGTAATGAAATCCATGGACAAGTGGGTCCATGGTCTTTCAGGAACAGGTAATGGAACCAGTTCCCCGGCCGGCCGATTACGACATACCTTAGCACGGGCACATGTAGCACAGTCAGACACAAACCGAGCAACATCTGAGTGAAGAGACGGCCACCAAAACAGTCGAGCAACAGCCCTGCGAATGGCTGTAACTCCAGGATGGCCACTAAGTACGGACTCATGGAACTCTTGAAGCACTCGTAACCGGAGGTGCAAAGGGACAAAGAGTTTAGTGTCTGGAGCGGAAGATGGCGCTGAGGACTGGGCCTCCCTGACCTCAGCCTCTAACTCGGACGACAAGGCAGTGACCACCACCCCTCGTGGAAGAATGGAGGAAGGAGGCTCTGGAGGTGACACCGGGTCCAAACTACGAGACAGTGCATCTGCCCTCACGTTTTTAGACCCCGGCCGAAAAGTAATACAAAAATGAAATCTAGAAAAGAAAAGAGCCTACCTCGCTTGTCGAGGCGTCAATCTCTTGGCGGACTCGATATATGCGAGGTTTTTATGATCAGTGATGACAGTAATACGGTGAACAGCACCCTCCAAAAAATGCCTCCATTCTTCGAATGCCAACTTTACCGCCAGTAATTCACGGTTACCCACATCATAGTTCCTCTCAGCTGGAGTGAATTTCTTGGAGAAGAACGCACATGGTCGCAGATTAGTCAGAGTAGCAGGGCCCTGAGAGAGAACAGCTCCCACCCCCACCTCTGAGGCGTCCACCTCAACAACAAACGGCGCCTCGAGGTCAGGCTGTACCAGGACTGGGGCGGACATGAACCGGTCCTTCAACTCAAGAAAGGCCTGGACAGCCGTTTGCGACCAGTTCTGCAGATCCGCCCCTTTCCGTGTAAGGTCAGTCAATGGCTTGGCAATTTGAGAAAACCCCTTAATGAACCTTCGATAATAATTTGCGAAACCCAAAAAGCGTTGTAGCACCTTGATATCCCTGGGTTGCACCCAATCCATGATAGCCTGCACCTTTCCTGGGTCCATTTTAAACCCATCACGAGAAAGGAGTAACCCAAGAAAGGCTATATCCTGAACAGAGAAAACACATTTTTCAAGCTTGGCAAACAGATAGTTATCACGTAATCTCTGTAATACTGAGCGAACATGCATAATATGCGTATCTCTATCGGCAGAATAAATCAAAATATCATCGAGATAGATGACCACAAAACGACCAAGAAAATCAGAGAAGATATCGTTGATGAAATTTTGAAACACCGCAGGGGCATTTGTTAGACCAAAAGGCATCACCAAATTCTCGAAAAACCCCTCTGACGTCAGAAAGGCCGTTTTCCACTCATCCCCTTCTCTAATACGGATAAGATTATAGGCCCCCCTGAGATCTAGTTTGGTAAACCACCGGGCTTCAGAGAGTTGGTTGTAGAGATCAGGGATGAGTGGAAGCGGATACGTGTTTTTCACAGTAATTTTGTTTAATTCTCGGAAATCGAGACATGGCCTTAATCCTCCGTCCTTTTTCTTTACAAAAAAGAACCCAGCAGCCACAGGGGAAGAAGAAGGACGGATATGCCCTTTACGTATACTATCAGATATGTATGATTTCATAGCAGCCCTTTCTGGACCCGAGAGGTGATATAAACGGGCCATGGGCAATTTGGTATTGGGAAGTAAATCGATGGCACAGTCATATGGGCGATGAGGCGGCAAAACCTCGGCCTCTGTTTCCGAGAAGACGTCTCCGTAGTCCCTCAGGTATTCCGGAAGACCCTCAGGACTTACGGAGAACACAGGTACAGATTGTAAACACCTTTTATGACAAGCAGGACTCCATTTGACAATGGTACGACACTCCCAATCAATAACGGGATTATGTAACCTTAACTATGGATATCCCAACACTAATCCAGCAGGGAGATTGGCCATTACAAAACAAGAAATAGTTTCAGAATGCAGAGACCCGATCACCAGAGTAAATTTTTCTGTAGCAAACCGAATGAGGTTTTGAAGCAGCGGTGTTTTATCAATTGCCAGGAGTTGAATGGGTCCTTCTAACCTCACTGTCCCTAACTCTAATCTTTGGACCAATTCAGAGTCAATGAAGTTCATAGCGGACCCACAGTCAACAAAGGCAGTTGCAGACCAGACCAACTCCTTGACCCGGAGGTCAACATTCAGAAGTATCTTATTGGAGGAGAGGAAAGGTACCTGATAGTCTGGGCAACCTCCTCGACCGTTACCCAGACTTAGAAGCTTCCTGACGACTGTTTAGCAGAGGGGCAAGCCGGGCAGTCTTTCCTCCAGTGTCCACAATAGAAGCACAGCTTGAGATCACGGCGTCTTCTCCTCTCCTTCTCATCTGGACTGATGGCTCCAACTTCCATCTGTTCCATAGCCGGCAAAGAAGGTGCCCTAGGTAGAGGGGGCAGAATCTCACGCATGGTTCCCTGTTACATCTCATGGCTCTCCTGAGGCAAGGACTGAGGCAGTCTCCCATTCCTTGCCTGCCACGAGCGTTCCTGCTCAGCAGCGCCGAAGGTCTGCCAGACTGCGCAGTGTGCAGGAGATACCTTCTCAGAGAGGCAGCAGAAGGGTGACACCTAGTGGTTCTCCTGTTACAAGAAGTGAAGCGGTCTCCCATTCCTGGCCTGCCGCAGACCCTCCTGCTCAGCGGCCCCGAAGGTCTGCGCAATGTGCAGAGGTTTACTGCTCAGGGAAGCAGTGAGACTCCCGTTATCTCTGCACATTGTGAGACCGAGGATCCCGCCTTTATTTCCCAGAGGCAGGAGGGTGAGCATGTGCAATGTGTGGTGGGTCCTGATTCGCTCACTGACGTCACACGGCTTGATGACAAGGCTGGTGACGTGGTGAATCCTTACTGGCCAGGCTGGGACGTCGTGGACCCTGATTGGGTCAAGTCCGTCATCTCCGCCTCGCGCCCGCCCTCGGGTGGAGCTGCACCTCCTTAAAAGCTCCCCCTGCCATCATGGCGGCGCGCGACCGTCCTTCTATGTTTGGATGTCTGGCAGCGTGCTGCCACGCCACTGCTCAGGCATTACTGTCTCTTGTGGGCTTGGCCCTTGCTGCTTAGGCAGTACCTCATTTGCAGGCCGTGTTCCTGCCTTGCTGCTCCGGCAGTATCCCCTTCAACAGGCCGTGTTCCTGTCCCAGGTGAGCTCCTCAAGTCTCCACCGGACTCACCTGGTTATTGAAAGCACACGTGCGTGGGCACCTCTGTGCTACCCTCGTGCCATATTCTCGTGACTTCCACTGGCACACGTGCGTGGGCACCTCTGTGCTTCCCCGTGCAACAGGTACACCGAGCCGTGAGATCCGTGCCATACAACCCTCACGGGTTAGGGGAGATCGGTGTACATAGATCGTCTGTGACATTCCAGACGATCGCTAGCAGCAACCCGCTCACTCTTCACCCACCATAGCGGCGGTCCCTTACACCGCACAGTGGACCTTGACCAGCGGAAGCTGTCCATTTCCCATCTTGGCACGCTTCCCCGGGTCCCCCTCGTAACAGTTCCCCTTCTTTCCCGTAATCTGCGGTCCATACGAACTGCCTCCGTCATCGCATCATCCAAGGTGCTGGGAGGAGGGTGCAGAGCCAAAGCGTCTTTCAGGGAGTCCGAAAGACCTCTCCGGAATTGACACCTGAGTGCAGAATCATTCCACCGTATCTCAGTGGACCACTGCCGAAACTCAGAACAATATAGCTCAGCAGTGTGGTTTCCCTGAGTGAGACACATAATCCTGTCCTCAGCCACCCGGTCTGGTTTGTCATATATCACCCCGAGGGAGTCAAAGAAGAGATCAACCGAATGCCGTTCCGGGGCCGAAGGGGGTAGGGAAAACGCCCAGGTCTGGGGACCCCCTCTAAGTAACGACATGATGATCCCCACCCGCTGGGTCTCATTCCCCGAGGACCGAGGCCGGAGAGTGAAAAGAAGCCTGCAACTCTCTCTAAATGTCCGAAATAGGTTTTTCTCCCCCGAGAATTTATCGGGGAGCATCACCGTGGGTTCGGGGGAGGTCAGTTGGACATCAGTGCGACTATGCTGTCCTACGGTTTGTGAGGTAACTGCCACTGAGGTGGCCCTCGCAGAAGCAGAAACCTCACTCTGCAGAATGTTGTGTGAAGCTACCAGGGTGCGATGCTCTGCAGCCAAATCCTGCACCAGCTGCGTAAGGTTGGTTACTTGCTCGCACAAAGTACTGAGTGGATCCATTACAGTCTGTTATCCTGCAAAGTTGGACCCCAGTACTAAAAATTAAATGGCTTTTTTTTTTTTCCTATGGGAGATCAAGCCTATTGGGGCCTGCTATACTGTAATGCTGCCACCAGGGGGAGCCAGAGCTTTGCAGCAGACGACACTACACAGAGCAATGAGAACCAGGAAGGAAATGCACAGCGTTCTCATGCACTGCCTAATCAGCACAGCTGAGAAGCAGAGCTGCAGGGTATGTGAGGAATAGTCAGACAGGCTGGGTCAAACACCGTACAGGCAGAAGCAGGACCAGAGGAGCGAGCAGAAGCGAAGTCAAAGTCAGGCTAAGGTCAGTACCGGAGGAAGCAACCGAGTGGGGAAATAGGAGGGGAACACAGGACAGGAGGTACGACCAGGGGACAGAACACAAACAAGGGCACGGGGGCACAGGAACAGACAGATCAGGATATCACTCACAGGACCAGCAATCACAGGCAAAGCAGAGCTAAGCTTATAGCCGGCGCTGGTTCACTGGAAGTGTCAGCTTTTAAGGCATCCAGGGGCCGGAAGTGAGGCCTGAGAGAAGGCTCCGCCCCCTAGCCATGTGGATAGGGAGGTGAATCATGACATAAGTACATACATGCCAGAGGACCGCCCGCTGTATTTCAAATACTGGCGGAATCTCTGACAGTTACAATAACGGATGTACAAATAACAGAACATATGCATCAAAACAAAGTGTATAATCGCCTTAATAAATAAAATGTAAAAATGCAACATTTGTGAATATTTAATAACCAAAATTGAGAAAAAATTTGTGAATAAATAATTAAAGAGAAAATCGCTGTGAAAATTTAAAATATATGGATCTTGGGAGACGTCATAAACGGGTCTAGAACTTAGCATCATAGAGTAGGGCATATATATCGAGTAAGGAGGTTAGTACGCGGCACTATAGTGGCATATGAATTAGGTGCCTGCGAGTTATGGGTATAACGATAAAAATGCAATAAAGAAAAAATTAATGGGAAAAATAATAAGACATTAACCATTATCTTGAGAATATTCATGTAGAATATTCCTAGTTGGTGATATTTTAAGTGAAACAGCGTGTATAAAGGAAATATAGAGTAATTAAATAAAAGGGTGTGTTGAAATGAAATGTAAAGAAACGGTTCTGTTTGCTGAATTTGTGAAAATTGAAAAATAATCAATTAAATTAATGAATACAAATTAAATGGTGTAAATAGTAAAAATAAACGGGACATGTGTCATTGGGATAGAACTCTACAACGATGTGGGAGATCATCACGTACACCATTAGTATTAGCCTCCACCAGAAGGTATGGAGTAAAGGGAAAGCAAACATTGAGAAATGCCCAAGGCGCCAATGAAATGTATATTTGTATCATAGAATAGTGTGTGTTAGAGACACTATGAATGGGGATTCTATGTGAACGTGAAAAGAGACAAGGTAATAACAGTCGTTTCACAAGAAAGTGAGTGCCAAGTAAAGGCCAAGTGCGCATGCGTCACCACAGTGCAACAGTCCAACACGCCAGTTCTTACCCTCCCTTGACATCCATTCTTGAGGTAAGTCGGGAAGCCCCCATACTCATCGCATTGTTGTCTGATCCTGACAACTTTAGCCCTATGTCTATGGGAGCCTTCATGTAATTTGTATAATGGCTTATTCAAACATCTATGCACGTCAGTACAGTCTCGGAACGCAATGCATGGACTGGCTGAGGCCGTCCTTATAGACAATACTGGGAGCTCTGAAATCATGAACCTCAGTGCAGCAACTCTGATCTTGTCATCCCTGTAGTGAGACAGCTAGAATGGAGTTGCTGCAGGGAAGACGTCCTTATAGACAGTACAGTACCCAGAAATCATAGACCTAGGTGCAACAACTCCGATCTAGTCATCTCTGTCCTGAAACATCTATAGTGGAGTTGCTGTACACAGGACGTCCTTATAGACAGTACAGTTATCTCAGAAATTATGAGCCTTATTGCAGCATCTTCGATTTAGTCACCTCTGTAGTGAGCTAGAATGGAGTTACTGTACAGAGGACGTTCCTTATAGATGGTGCTGGGAAATAAGACATCATGAGCCTCAGTGCAGCAACTCTGATCTAGAGCCTCTGTGATGAGACAGCTAGAATGGAGTGTCTGTACAGAGGGTTTTCCTTAGGCCAGAGCCACACTAGCATAAGGCATCAGATGTGATAGTCTAATGGCACTCGGATCAGGCTCTGCTGCGAGTGTGAGTTGAGTGTCATTATACAGTGATCCAATCCAGTGATAGGATCACAGGTGCAGAGAAGGAAGGATTAATCTCCCCATCTTCTCCATTGCTTGTCTCTGCGTATGTCCAGATGTCATCCGAGCGCAGTGCGATGTTTCACACGCACCCATAGACTTGTATGGGTGCAAGTGAGTCGAGACTCTCTGCAATCGCAGCATGCTGCCATTTTTCCTCAGTTCAATTGGGGCTGAAGAAAAAAATCATAGATCTGAGCTGCATCATTGTCTAACATTAGGCCGAGTGCAATGTGAGATTTTCTCGAGTCATACGCCAGTGTAACTCTGGCCTTATAGACAGTTCAGTGCCCAGAAATCACAAACCTCAGTGTAACAACTGCGATCTAGTCATCTCTATACCAAGCAGTGGTGTAACTAGAGTTTGATGGACCCCAGTGCAAAGTTTGGACCTGGCCCCCTCCAACTCAGACACACGGGGTACAGGATGACACTGACACTCAGAATATGGGGTATTGATGCTGACACTCAGTGTACGGTATAATGACATTGACATTTGGCTCTTTCCCTCAGCACCCAGCTTTCCTATGTTCTGAAATTCCTCTATCAGCACCCAGCTTTCCTATGTTCTGATATCCATTTTGTCCTCAGTACCAAAATTCCCCATGCTGTGCTATACATCTTTTCCTCAGCACACAGGTTTCCCATATCAGACCATGGAAAAGCTGGGTGCTGAGGGAAAGAGCCTCTTTCACTCAGCACAAAACCTTCCCATCCCAAGCTTGTGTCTTTGTCCCCCCCTCGTATATAGTTCTCCAAATACTATAATGGCCCCCACATAGCCTTCCATATAGAATAAAGGTTCCCACGTAACCCTTCATATTATTAGAAAGCACCCCATAGTCCTCCATGTATTATAATGCAGTCCTATAGTCCTCCATGTTTTATAATGAACTCCCATAGTCCATGTATAAGATAGCCCTAATAGTCCTCCATATATTATAATGCAGCCCCCATAGTCCTGCATGTATTATAATGCAGCCTCCATAGTTCTGAATGTATTATAATGCAGCCCCCATAGTCCTTCATATTGTAATATTCACCCCATAGTCCTCCATGTATTATAATGCAGCCCCATAGTCCATGTATAAGGTAACCCCATTAGTCCTCATACAATGCATCCCCCATACTCCTATAGGTATTATAATGCAGCCCTACAGTTCTTCATATTGTATTATGCACCCCATAGTCCTCAATGTATAATGTATCCCTATAATCCATGTAAAAGGTGTCCTTCATATTGTATTATGCAGCACCATAGTCCTCCATGTAGCACCCCTATAGTTCATGTATAAGGTAACCCCATAGCAATAAAAAGGATGGATGCAGTTGATTTAGTGATTATTCGTGATGCCACCTGTGGTATGCGGCCGTCTATGTGCCGCCGCTGTGGGAGGTGCTCGCTGGGGCAGATAGTGTGATGCAGCAGAGCTGGTGCAGCTCTCCACAGCCAGAGCTGTGCCCCAGTGATGCACCGGAGCGCGAGGGCAACAACCCCGGCAGTGATAGGATGACACAGTGGTTGCAGTTAAAATTCTTTACTCACGGAGATGTCAAGATGCCTTTGGAGTGCCGAGCTCCGCTGTTATGGGCTCCAGTTGATCCCGGATAGTTTGGAGGTCAAGACCGGTGTTCCCTTCTGTGTGTCCTTTCTTGTGGTATTCCCTCCACCCCAGCTCCTGGGCTGTGGAATGGGTCACGGGTGTCCGCTGCACTCCCCACGATCCCTGGGATCCCCCTTCTTCCTAAGAGCCTGGGTAGAGCACTCCAGCTCCAGACCACGGGCTCCTTGCTGTGTACTCTCTCCTGTTGTCTGCTGTTGCTTGGAGTGGAGGTCCCGACTTGACTGACTTGAGTGTGTGATGGCCACTAACTTCCCCTGAAGGTGCCGCGTCTCCCGGGTTGCTGAACTCATGGGCAGGAGGTCCCATACCTCATGATGGCCACCCCCCAGCACCTACTCTAGCCCAGTCCCAGTGAGGGCTCCTGTACTGAGTGTTGTATATATTATGATGTACACCGGTGAGTGACCTCCTTTTTACATGGAATGAATACTGCACCTCGGCTGAGGCGTAGTACCCTGTGGCGCCCGAAGCCACAGGAGCCCCACATATACACCCCTTATATTCCTCCATATAGTATTATACACCCCTTATATTCCGCCATATACTAGTATGCGCAAAGAAGAGGGGAGCCAGCACTGCTCATGAGTGGCATGCAACAATGAAAAAATAAAAAGTGTAAAATTCACAAATTCATTCCTACTGTAACGATTCAATGAGATTTTTTGCAAATTATTGATCAATGATTTGAGCCCCCCTGCCCCCTCACAGCAAATCTCTATAGGGGGGTCCCTACACTATGTCATAAATTAATATCGCACCATAAGGTCTCATATAATGACTTGAATAGGACCATATAAGAACACCACTTACCCGGGGAATGTCAGAACCGCTCCCATGCTGCAAGGACTGACAACTGCGAATAAAGGCAGCCCAGGTGCCAGTGTGTGTGGCAGAACCACACACACCAGCACAATGTCAGAACTGGCCCTCACAGTGCCAGACCAGCAAGCATGGATGAAGAGCGGAACAGCCTCAGGCAGGTGGTGCTTAAATAATGATGCCTATGGACCAGGGGGCGGTGGCTGTGTGTGAACAGGCACCTTGTTCCGCCCTCATCCATGTTTGCTGGTCTGGCACTGTGAGGGCCAGTCCTGACATTGTGCTGGTGTGTGTGGTTCTGCCACACACACTGGCACCTGGGCTGCCTTTATTCGCGGTTGTCAGCCCTGGCAGCATGGGAGCGGTTCAGACATGTCTCGGGTAAGTGGTGTTTTCATATGGTCCTGCTCATTATATGAGACCTTATGGTACATAATAATTTATAATATAGCGTTGGGGACCCCCCTATAGAGATTTGCCGTGACGGGGCAGGGGGGCTCAAATCATTGATCAATCATTTGCAAAAAATCTCATTGAATTGTTACAGTAGGAATGAATTTGTGAATATTACACTTTTTATGTCTTCATTGTTGCATGCCATTCATAAGCAGTGCTGGCTCCCCTCTTTTTTTCATATACTAGTATGCACCCCTTATATTCCGCTTATATTTCGCCATATACTAGTATGCATCCCTCATATACTGCACCACCATATTGTGCACCCCAATATAGTATTGTGCGCAAACATATAGTTATATGCAGCCCCCGTGTACTTTTTTGCAATCTCCATATGGCAGTATGCACCCTCATAGTCCTCTGGATATCCTGATTAAATACACAAATACACTCACTTCTCCTCATTCCCCCACTGTCCGGTCTCCTCAGCGTGTGTCCACTGTTCTGCCGCTCTGACATTTTAGCACAGCGGCGCACAGTAGTGACGTCACCGCGCTCCTCTGTGCTGACACATCAGAGTGTCACAGACACACAGCGGGAGACTGATGAGAAAGGGAGTGCTCTGCTCCTTCTCTCATCATTGCTTTCAATTGTATTGGCATCTGTGATGCCGATATAAATGAAAGTGCGATCCTCGGCAGGGGGCGTGTGGAAGGGGAGGTGGACTGGTGCCAGCGCTGGCATCGGGCCCCCCCTTACTCACGGGCCCCATAGCGGTTATATGGCCTGCCTCTATTGGTGGTATGCCACTGCTGGAGGCTACAGGGAGGTCATCAAAAAATCCACTCCAAGCTAGCCAGCTCACTAGAATGGAGTTGCTAAAATGAGGTCCTCAAAAAATCCACTCCAATCCAATATATATATATATATATATATATATATATATATATATATATATATATATATATATATATACACACACAGTATAGTGTGTGTACTGTATATATGAGAGGAGCTCCTGGAATCAACTCCATTCTAGACTCAACCGTCGCCTCGCGCCTTTTGAAATCAGGCCACGCCCCTAACACGTGTCAGAGGTGAAGGATCCCGTACATTCTAGCATGTAATATCCCAGTAGCCAGAGGGTAGCGTCTAGAATGGAGTTGATTTTTTGGAGGAAATGATGTCACCGGAAACGGCGGAGCTTCCTCGGAGCAGGGCAGTTCTGTGAGCAGGAAGCAGCAGTGTGCTTGGTCTCCTGTGCAGAGGGTTGAGCCTAGAATGTACGGGCTGCAGTCAGGTCATGGGCGTGGCGATGTGTTTTCCTGTGCACCATAATCCTGCAGGCTCCACCCCCTGCACCCCCCCCATCCGGAGCTCTTACCCCCAGACCCCGCCTCTATTATAATCACCTCTGTGCCCACGTGGACTTAGGCTACATGCGCACGCTGCGTTTTTTGTCGCGTTTTTTGGTGGTTTTGTTGTCAGAACTTTCTGACCTCTGACTTCCCAGCAAAGTCTATGAGAAGTCAGATTTGTAATGTGCACCTTGCAGTTTATTTGTCAGCGTTTTTTTTGTCAAAAGTTTGTGACAAAAAAGATGCCGCACGTTCATTCTTTCTTGTGTTTTTGTCAACATTTGTCACCCGTTGAAATCAATGAGGGCATCAAAAACGCAAGGAAATATGCATGCTGTCAAATTGGTGCATTTCGCATGCGTTTTACCTGCGGTTTTGGCAACAAAAACGCAGCTCACCAACTTAGTTCCAGAATGACAAAATCAATGCTGGAGTGTCCGTGTGTCGGTGCCGTGTCAGTGTCAGTGTGGTGCCCATACCCGTGTCTGAGTGTCGGTGCCGTGTCAGTGTCGGTGCCGGTGTCAGTGCGGTGCCCGTGAGTGTCGGTGCAGTGTCAGTGTGGTGCCCATACCCAAGTCCGTGAGTGTCGGTGCCGTGTCAGTGTCGGTGTCGTGTCAGTGCTGTGTCGGTGTCAGTGCGGTGCCCGCGAGTGTCGGTGCAGTGTCAGTGTCAGTGTGGTGCCCGTGTCAGTGTGGTGCCCATACCCGTGTCTGTGAGTGTCGGTGCCGTGTCAGTGTCGGTGCTGTGTCAGTGTCAGTGTGGTGCCCATGCACGTGAATGTCGGTGCCGTGTCGGTGCCGGTGTCAGTGCGGTGCCCGTGAGTGTCGGTGCAGTGTCAGTGTGGTGCCCATACCCAAGTCCGTGAGTGTTGGTGCCGTGTCAGTGTCGGTGTCGTGTCAGTGCTGTGTCGGTGTCAGTGCGGTGCCCGTGAGTGTCGGTGCAGTGTCAGTGTCAGTGTGGTGCCCGTGTCAGTGTGGTGCCCATACCCGTGTCTGTGAGTGTCGGTGCCGTGTCAGTGTCGGTGCTGTGTCAGTGTCAGTGTGGTGCCCATGCACGTGAGTGTCGGTGCCGTGTCAGTGTCAGTGCTGTGTCGGTGTCAGTGTGGTGCCCGTGAGTGTCGGTGCTGTGTCAGTGTCAGTTTGGTGCCCGTGTCAGTGTGGTGCCCATACCCGTGTCTGTGAGTGTCGGTGCCGTGTCAGTGTCAGTGCTGTGTCGGTGTCAATGTGGTGCCCGTGAGTGTCGGTGCTGTGTCAGTGTCAGTGTGGTGCCCGTGTCAGTGTGGTGCCCATACCCGTGTCTGTGAGTGTCGGTGCCGTGTCAGTGCTGTGTCAGTGTCAGTGTCAGTGTGGTGCCCGTGCCTGTGAGTGTCGGTGCCGTGTCAGTGTCGGTGCCCGTGTCGGTGTCTGTATCTCCTGCGCTCTCTCTCTTTGTCCCCAAGCAGAACATACTCACCGAACACTGGTTGTTACATTGCTCCCGCGCCTCTCATCTTCTTGCCGACCCGTTCATTAGCCTCATACATATTGACTCCTCCCCCGTCTGTGATTGGTTGCAGTCAGACGAGCCCCAATGCTGAGTGACAGCTGTCTGCCTGCAACCAATCACAGTCGCCGGTGGGCGTCTCTAAATCGTAGAGCGCTGAAGAGAGTCACTCTATCAGCGGTGGAGTCCTCCAGCTGTCACAGCAAACCACCCGAGTGACTGAAGTGAGCAGTGGGATCGGCGGTGCCGTCACTCAGGTGTTTGCTGAGTCCTCCACCTGTGAGCACACATCAGGCCGCGACTGATGTGAGCTGCAGCTGGAGGACTCACGGGAGTGACGGCACGGCCGAATGCGGGGCTCACTTCAGTAGCGGCCTGAACCGCAGTGAACCCGGCCGTGACGTTATTGCTGCGACACCGCCGTACTGCGGGACCCGTAGCTGTGACGTCAGGGGTTCACCATATTTTATTCTGATAGCTGCGGCTCTGTCCACACTCACAGCTGGCAGACATGATGTATGACTGCTGGCTGTGACAGGACAGGGATGTAGCAGAGCTGGAAGCGTCGTGTGACCTCGTGTGGATTACTTCGGACCTGGAGGGGTGTTTTGGGGGTTAATAAAGTGGTGAAAGAGGGGGCTTTTTATTTTATTTCAAATAAAGGATTTTCTTGGCTCTTTGTGGTTTTTTACTTTCACTTACAGATTAGTGATGTGGGGTGTCTCATAGACGATTGACATCACTAACCTAGGGCTTAGTGGCAGCTATGGGCTGCTGCCATTAACTCCTTATTACACCGATTGCCACCGCACCAGGGCAACGGGAATAGCCGGGTTCAGCGCCAGAATTGGCGCATCGTATGGATGCGCCACTTCTGGGATGGCTGTGGGCTGCTATTGTTAGGCTGGAAAGGACCAAATAACGATGGCCCTTCCCACCCTAATAATATCAGCCCTCAGTTGTCTGCTGCACCTTGGCTGGTATTAGAAAAATGTGGGGATCCCACGTCATTATTTTTTTAATAAATCAAATAATTAAAAAAAAGTGTGGGATCCCCTCTATTTTTCATAACCAGCCAAGGTACAGCAGAGAGCTGAGGGTTGCAGCTGCTGCTGTTCCTGTGCTGGATAAGAAAAATGGGGGACCCCATGATATTTTTTTTACCCCAAAAAAATAAAAAAAAAGCTAACCAAGCTGGCTATCCTCTATCAAGCTATTCTGTTATATGAATTCTTTTTGTTTTTTCTTATTATCTAATCTATATGTTCTTATCTATCTATCTAGCTATTCTTTCTATTTTTTTTCCATCTATCATCTATTCTATCTATCCATTATCCTTTCCTATCATATTTTGTTTCTCCTTTAAAAAATTGCAATAACAAAAACGCACCAAAACCTCACCTACATTACAAGCGTTTTTTGGGACATTTCCAGGCTGACAAGGTGCAGTTTGGGTACAGAAAAAAACTGCAGCGTGCGCATGTAGCCTTAGGGTATGTGCGCACGTTGCTTTTTACCTGCTTTTTTGTTGCTTTTTCTTCTGCGCTGTTTAATGCCAAAATGGATGTGTTCTTCTATTCAAGCAAAGTCTATGGGAATTTGGGTTTCTTGTTCACACTATGTTGTTCAAAATGCTGCCTTTTTGTGGCAGAAATTTGGTCAAAAACTCAGCTTTGCAGTGCAAAACCCAAATGGCAAAAACAATTGACATGTTGCTTCTTTGAAAAGCTGAGTTTTTGACCAAAGTTCTGCCTCAAAAAGGCAGCATTTTGAACAACATAGTGTGAACAAGAAACCCAAATTCCCATAGACTTTGCTTGAATAGAAGAACACATCCATTTTGGCATTAAACAGCGCAGAAGAAAAAGCAGCAAAAAAGCAGGTAAAAAGCAACGTGCGCACATACCCTTAAAATAAACATTGTTTTTCTGTCTGGAAAGTTCGGGCTGGAAACATCAGGCTGCATTGTGACCACGCCCCATCACATGACCAGTGACGTCATACCTGTCAGGAGCCCGTACATTCTAGCATCTCCCCTGTGCAGAGCGGACGGATCCTGACCCTGAGGTGGGGAAGATTCAGCTTTTCCTCATTAGTTATAGAGCTGAGGTCACACTGGATTTTGGGGGAAGAAATAAAAGTGTCTCCTGTCACTACTGGGGGCTGCAGCTCGTGTATATATCACAGGGAAGGGGCTGAAGCTGCAGCACAGGGCTGTGGAGGCTTCCATAAGGAAGGGGGATATGGGGGGCTACACAGGGCAGGGGGCGAGGCTGCATATTGGGGGCTTACACTGGGCGATGCTGCTTGATGGGGCACATCCGGGGTGGGGAGTGTAGGAAGGATGGGTGGGGTATAGAAGTCCATGGCTTATCATATTTCTCTTTCTCGGTCTCTGACATTTCCTCACACACCGCGCTGCTATCTCCACTGCAGTCTCTTCTTCCCCAGCAGGATATACTGTATGTTTTCTCTTCATGGAGCTGAAATCCCTCACTGCTGAGTGTCCCTCACTGCTGAGTGTCCCTCACTGCTGAGTGTCCCTCACTGCTGAGTGTCCCTCACTGCTGAGTGTCCTTCACTGCTGAGTGTCCCTCACTGCTGAGTGTCCCTCACTGCTGAGTGTCCCTCACTGCTGAGTGTCCCTCGCTGCTGAGTGTCCCTCACTGCTGAGTGTCCCTCACTGCTGAGTGTCCCTCTCTGCTGAGTGTCCTTCATGGAGCTGAAATCCCTCACTGCTGAGTGTCCCTCTCTGCTGAGTGTCCTTCATGGAGCTGAAATCCCTCACTGCTGAGTGTCGCTCACTGCTGAGTGTCGCTCACTGCTGAGTGTCGCTCACTGCTGAGTGTTTGGTGCAGTGTAGCAGGAGGTGGGTTTCATCCTTCCTTGGCCTCCAGGTCAGTGTTGGCACAGTCTGTCCTCCCTGGGCTTGTAGCTCTGCTTGTGTGGGAATTGATGGCTAGACTGTGGGCACTGAGTCTATATTGGCTCATAGTCCTGCGGTCTCTGGGGTCTGGGGGTTTCTCCAGATATGGGGCCAGTCTGTAGTCTCTGGTACGTGGTCAGTTTCTGTGAGGTGTAGATATCGGTCCTCCAGTCACTGACACCTCTCCTGGCCCTCGTCTACCATCTTCCTGATTCTGGCTTTTGTCAGGCTGCTGTGATTGGTCATTTTGTCCAGTTGGGTTTGGGAGAGCTGTGCCAGGGGTCCTGGTTCATCTGGACCACCTATATGTATCAGGGCTTTATGGTGATGGGAGCGTGGATTGTAATTCTGTAGGTGAGACTGACATGACAGTGTCCTCTTCAGAGCTGCTAGGTGTAGAGGGAATCTGCCCAGCTCGGCCTGACAGGCGCTGTTGGAGGTGCTTTGATGGACCTGGAGAAGACGCTAAATTCCAGGTTGAATATTTCTGTTGGGCTGGAATCCCACCTTGACCAATCTGGGTAGGTGTGAGGACCCCAGACTTCACTGCCGTACAGGAGGATTGGGATGATGATGGAATTGAAGATTTTTAGCCAGACCCTCACTGGTGGCTTCAGATGATGGTTTCCTTCGGATGGCATAGCAATCTCTATTGCTCATTTGTACCTCCCTGACTGGTGAATTTCCAGGCCCAGGTAGGTGTATTTGTCCTTTCCTGTATGAGCGCAGTTGTTTAAGGTCTCTTTCACACGTCCGTCAAAATCACGCTTTTTTTCACAGATGTGTTAAAGGTGCGTACAACCCTCCGTGTGCCGTGTTTATGGCACACGTGTGTTCTCCGTGTGCTATCTGCGATAACACACGGAGAACAGGAACTTTCTGCTCACCTGTCCCTGCTGTCTGTGGTGCTGATCTACGGTCTCCGGCTCTGCCGACTCCCCCGCTGCTGCTGCTTCCGACCCGAAGTGCAGTGAATATGCGATGAGCATAATGAGTGGGGTCGGAAGCAAGTGCCAGCAGCGGCAGAGACAGCAGCGCTGGAGAAGGTGAGTGTAGAAATCCCTTTTTAATTCACAGACACGTGTGTTTTGTCTGGTGCGTGTCAGATGGATCACATCCGTGCGGTCCGTGTGACACCCATGATGACGGAGAAAAACGTACATGTCTACGTGTGGAGCACACGGGCACATGTATGCTCCACACAGTCCATGGCAAAACACGCACCTGAGCGCAGACCCATTGATTTTAATGGGTCTACATGTGTCCGTGTCTCCGGCACGTGAGGAAACGGATCAAACTCGTACCGGAGACACGGACGTGTGAAGGAGGCCTAAGACAAATGAAGGTGCTGGTCCAATCTTCATTTTTCTCTTCTGGAACTCTCTGATGTTGGCGTCCTTTTAGGTTGATCAGTGGCGCACACGTAGAGCTGAATTTCTCCAAGATTTGTAGGTTGTCTTGGAGGCCTTTCTCAGTTGGTGTCAGCAGCAGGAGGTCATCTGCATAGAGAGAATTTCACCTGGGCGTCATGGAGGGTAAGGCCTGGAGCTGTGGAACATTCCAGAGCAGTGGCCGCTCATTGCTGGAGATATTAAAGAGAGTTATGCGGGCGTCACACGGGACGAACTATTGTGCGATATATCGTCGGGGTCACGGTTTTCGTGACGAACATCCGCCATCGCTTGCAACGTCGTCCCGTGTGACACCTATGAGCGTCTGTAAACAAGTCGCTCATTTTTAAAAATCGTTTATTCTACTTAGCGCCGGATGTTCATCCTCCCCGGGGTAGCACACATCGCAGTGTGTGACACCCCGGGAACGATGAACACAGCTTACCTACGTCCCGCGGCTCCCGTCGGCAATGCGGAAGGAAGAAGGTGGGCGGCATGTTTACATCCCGCTCATCTCCGCCACTCCGCTTCTATTGGCCGGGCGCTGTGTGACGTCACTGTGACGCCGGACGTCCCTCCCCCTTCAGGAAGTGGATGTTCGATGCCCAAAGCGAGGTCACTCAGCAGGTAAGTACGTGTGACGGCGGTTTAACGACTTTGTGTGCCACGGGCAACTAATTGCCTGTGACGCACAAATGACGGGGGCGGGTACAATTGCTCGTGCAATCGCACGACATATCGTACCGTGTGAAGCCCGCATTAGACTTAAGGCCGCTTTACACGCTGTGATATCGTGACCAATATCGCTAGCGTGCGCACCCGCGCCCATCGTTTCTGCGTCACAGGCAAATCGCTGCCCGTGGTGCACAAAATCGCGCGGACCCGTCACACTACTTACCTGCCTAGCGACGTCGCTGTGACCGGCGAACCGCCTCCTTTCTAAGGGGCCGGTTCATTCGGCGTCACAGCGACGTCACTAAGCGGCCACCCAATAGGAGCGGAGGGGCGGAGATGAGCGGGTCGTAACATCCCGCCCACCTCCTTCCTTCCTCATTGCGGCCGGGATGCAGGTAAGGTGAGGTTCCTCGTTCCTGCGGTGTCACACATAGCGTCAGGAATGATGAACTACATCGTAGCGGCAGCAGCAGCAACGATAATCGAGATTAGTGTCACCGATTAGTGATTTTCAACGTTTTTGCGACGATTCAAAATCGCTAATAAGTGTCACACGCAACGACATCGCTAATGCGGCCGGATGTGCGTCACAAATTCCGTGACCCCAACGACATTGCTTTAGCGATGTCGTAGCGTGTAAAGCGGCCTTTAGGCTGTAGCCCTGTCTGACTCCTCGGCTCTGCTGGAAATAAGCCATTCTTCTATTGTTCACACTCACACTGCAGAGGTTCTCAGTTTAGGAGCTTTTGATGACATTGTAGGACTTTCCTACTATTCCGCTCTCCAGAAATTTCAAGAGCAAGCCCGGGTGCCACACGGAGTCAAAAGCCTTTTTAAAGTCCACAAAACAGGCGTATATCTTCACGTACTTTGTTTTGTGGATGTGGCTCTGAATGAGACTGTGCAGGGTGTAGATGTGATCCGTGGTGCGGTGGTTTGGCAGGAAGCCTGGTTGGCTCTTGCTGAGGACATTGTGCTCGGTGAGGAAACTGAGGATCCTCTTGTTCAGGAGGCTGGTGAACAGTTTTCCCAGGTTCCTGCTGACACATCTTCCTCTGTAGTTGGCAGGGTCATACCTGTCCCCGCTCTTGTGGATGGGTGTGATGAGGCCACAATTCCAGGTACGAGGGAAGAAGCCGGCACTCACCACAATATTAAACAGTTTAACCATTCCAGCTTGTATTTCCGGTGGGCTTTATTTCAGCATCTCTGGGGGGGGATTCCATCCGGACCCCTGGCTTTTTTACACCTTATGGAAGAGATTCTCTGCAACTTTCTCTAATGTAATTGGTGTATCCAGAGGGTTTTAGGAATTTTTTTACTTTCTCCTCCATCGCCTTTAGTTTTGATGTTCTGTTTTCCTGTTCTTGGCTTAGTCCTTCTTTTGGGATGTCTTTGTAGAGGTCTCTGAAGTACTGGAGCCAGATATTGCCGTTTTGGATATGGATGTTGTTGTTATTCTTGCTCTTTGTGTCCATGTGACTCCATAGTTCCCAGAAGGAGTTGTCTTGGAGGGCGTCTTGGCGTTGGCTAAGTTTGGTAGAGATGTAGCTCTGCTTCTTCCTCCTGAGGATGGTTTTGTGCTGCCTTTGTATGGTGTTATAGGCTTCCCTCAGGCCTGGGTGGTTGGGGTCTCTGTGTTTATTGTTTGAGGCTGTTCTCGGGGTCTTTCGTACGGCTTTACATTCTCTGTCAAACAACCCATTGATCTGCTCTTCTTTTGGTCTATTATAGTTGACTTGTGTAAGGTTGGACAATTTGGCCATGGTGTAGAATGTTTTGATGAGGTCTTTTGCAGCTTAACTCGCTCCTTCTGGGTTAGACTTGTAGCTGTAGAAGTTATGGAGCATGTCTTGGATTTCGGGCCTGTTCGGAGCCTCTTTATATTTTATTGCTGACAGTGGTTTTCTGCCAGGTCACTCGGGTCAGTGAGGTTACCTGCGATCACCGGTGGAGGATTGTGGGAGCTGTAACCTGAGTGATGTCATCACAGCTCAGTCATTCTCTGCCTGAGGCTGGAGTCACACTTGCGTATGATTGCATCCAATTCTCATGCCTTAGATTAGGACGATTGTTTGTCACTTGTCATCCTTGTGCTGTCCCTGTACAATCTGTTTTTTTTTTTCTCAGCAGCTTTTAGTCATTTACAGGACCTTTTACAGGAGCATTAAGGCCTTGTGCGCACGCTGCGGTTTTTGCTGCGGTTTTTGCTGCATGAATTGCTGCAGAAAATGTTCATAACCTTTCTGCAGTCATTTCCCAGTAAAACCTATGGTAAAAAGAAAAGATGTGCGCACACTGCGGTTTTTCCCTTTAGGTTCTGCTGCAGAATTTCTGCAGCAAAAATAATGTGCATGTCACTCCTTTTCCGCAGGTACCTGCAGTATTTGCCATAGATAATGGTTAAAAACCGCAGGGAACAACCTGCAGAAAATTCACGGCAATACAGCAGCCAAACCGCGGTAAAACCGCATGCGGTTTTCAAGTGCGGTTTGCTGCGTTTTTTTAGCGCATGTGCTGTAATCTTTCAGAAGTTGCGGAATTTGATTAAGAATATTCCATTTTCTAGTGCGCACAGGGCAGTGTTTTCTGCTACATGATAGAATTATACAATCAAATACATCCGGTATATCATAAACATATTTCTTACATGTGGATACTCCAAAAGATATGAGAACTCAGAAAAAGTGGAGTCATAATCCAAAGTTTATATTAAAAGGTATAAGTTTATTCAATACAAAATTCATACAAATAACACAGTAAAAACTGGGGGAATGAGGTGCAAGGAACAGCTATACTACCACAGTAAAAGTAATTGGTGAGTATAAGAAGATTCAAATAGCATGTAGTGCAGCCCACATCCGGTGCGGTTGATGACAGTACAATAGTGCCGCAATCTGGGTTAGCCAAATCTTTCAACACACTGTAGTAACATCAGTAACCCAAGGGATCCTCCTCCCACCATATACCATAGGCCTGTAACATTGTAGTGAGTATTTGTAAAATGGTTGTAGAGGCAGAGATCCCAGTGGCCACATAGAATTATATCGCAGGTGTATAGTGAAAGACAAGCATCCAGAGATCAGCACATACAATAAGACTGATTACATCGGATGTATAGCAGAGCCGCACAACAGCCAAAGTAAGATGTAAAGTTTACATGAAGTTATAAATGCTCACCCATAGTATGAAAGTAGGTAGGACTGTCCAGGGGGCCCTGACGCTGCGTTTCGCGTAGGGCTTCCTCGCTGCGTTTCGCTGTTACAGGCCTATAGTATATGGTGGGAGGAGGATCCCTTGGGTTACTGATGTTACTACAGTGTGTTGAAAGATTTGGCTAACCCAGATTGCGGCACTATTGTACTGTCATCAACCGCACCGGATGTGGGCTGCACTACATGCTATTGGAATCTTCTTATACTCACCAATTACTTTTACTGTGGTAGTATAGCTGTTCCTTGCACCTCATTCCCCCAGTTTTTACTGTGTTATTTGTATGAATTTTGTATTGAATAAACTTATACCTTTTAATATAAACTTTGGATTATGACTCCGCTTTTTCTGAGTTTTCTTACATGATAGAATTGTATCCATAAAACCGGATGTCACTAGGAGGGTCCGTGTGACATTGTTTTTTTTCTTGCACCCACAGATTTGCATTGGCGAGTCTGGCGCGAGATACCTGTGCAATCGCAGCATTCTGTGATTTATATATTTTTTTTTATTATTTTTTTTTTTTCCTCAGTCCGATTGGAGCTGAGAAAAAAAACGCAGATTGGAGCTGCCTCATTGATTAACTTTGTTTTGAGGCCAATGCGAGATTTTCTCACATTGCACTCGTGCGAGTCATACACAAGTGTGACTCCAGCCTGAAGCCATGTTCTATGGCCACACGCTGTGATTTCAGATGGAGCAGAGATGCAATCGTCGTGGGACCTTGTGTGGATTAGGACGGTCCTGGGTGTTTTGGGGGTTAAAGGGGTAATTTTTTTGTATTTTATTTCAGATAAAGGATTTTTTTGGTGTTGGTGTTTATTTTTTTTTCACCTACATATTACTAATGAGGGGTCTCAAAAACACCTCCCCATTACTAATCCAGGCCTTAGTGGCAGCTCTGGGCTGCCATTAACCCCTGATTACCTTGATTGTCACCACACCAGGGCAATGTGGATGAGATGGGTAAAGTGCCAGGACTGGCGCATCTAATGGATCCAGCAATTTCAGGCGGCTACAGGCTATATTTAGGCCGAAGGGCCCCAATAACCATGAGTCTCCCCAGCCTGAAAACACCAGCTTCCAGCTGCGAGCTTTATCATGGCCGGGTATCAAAATGGGGGGGTGCAAGCAGATTTTTTTTAAATTATATAATTTTAAAAAAGCTGCATGCGGTTCTTCTTTTTTTTTTTTTTTTTTCTTTTTTCTTTTTTATTCACAGCCAATGTAAGGGTACGGCTGGGGGCTGCAGCCTGTAGCTGTATGCTTTATCTGTACTGGGTTTCATAATATGGGTTGCTACACTAATTTTTTTTTTATTTATTTTTATATATTGCAGTCAGACACACTGTTACACAGGCTGGTTGCAGTCAGACGCGCCCCCAATCAGAGACGCAGGGACTGGCAGTGGGCGGAGAAGCAGTGAATGTGTATGAGGTTAATGAGGTTATTGCCGAGCGGAAACACAGTATAATGTGTCTGCTCCAATCCCACTATCCCTTCTACCACCATTTTATAGCACAGGACTCTGATCCCCATAGACTTATATGGGGACCGCCATCCGTCCAGATCTCCAGGATCAATTCCGGACCTGAATCAGGTTTTTTATGTTAAACCCATATGGACCTGCCTCCCGGGGATCTGAGAGTCCGCTCATCACTATCTATTATCTATCTATCTCTATTCTCTATCTATCTATATCTATGGGGCGACATGGTGGCTCAGTGGTTAGCACTGGAGTCTTGCAATGCTGGGGTCCAGGGTTCAGATAACAACAAGGAAAACATCTGCAATGAGTTTGTATGTTCTCCCTGTGTTTGTGTAGGTTTCCTCGGGGTACTCCGGTTTCTTCCCACACTCCAAAGACATACAGATAGGGACTCTAGATTGTGAGCCCCAATGGGGACAGTGTTGCCAATGTATGTAAAGCGCTATGGAATTAATAGTGTCATATCAATGAATAAATATATATTATATTATCTTTTATATATCTCTCTATCTATCATCTATCTGTATTATCTATCACATATCCATCCATCATCGATCTGCCTATCTCTATTAACTATTATCTAATTATCTGTCTATTTTCTATCCAAATCTATCACTATTAACTCTCCATCTAATTTATCTATCAGACAGCTGGTATAAATCCGTGAGGAGGACGAGGCCGAAGATCAGCGCAGAACACAGGAGACAGGGTCAGTTCAGTGATTGATCTATCTATTATCTGTCTGTATTATCTATCACATATCTATCTATTATCTATTTATCACTATTATCTGTCTATCTATATATCTTATCTATTATATATCTATCTATTATATATCTATTGACTTCCACTATACTCAGTAAACAAGTCAATCCCGTCCGAGCATCAAAATGCTTGTTCCGCGCACCGGAGCATGGTCGCACTCGCCGGAGCCTATGAAGCGGTGTGTGCACATACGAGGTCTACACTGATGGACAAATCATCACAATACAGAGCCCAGTGTATTATATCAGCGAGCAGAGGATCTCAGGACTAGAGATGAGCGAACCCGATGTTTTCGAGCCAAATGGCAACTTTAAAAGAAAACAGAAATCGGATGCTTTATGTAAGCTGACCAATGGCGCCAGCATCGCTGTGCTCAGGTACGCTCGGTGCTCAGCCCGGTGTGAGCCCATTGCAGTGATTAAATTGCTCACACTGGGGGTAACAACAGCGTGATCACATGTAATGTGCAACTCCACCCCCCTTCCTCCCCCCAAAAATAAAAAATGGAAAAAACCCACCCACCGTCTCCCGGAAATATTCTGCTTATGGCTGGCATTATGTGGGCGGAGAGTCAAACTGCCAATCAGTGACTTCCATTGGGGTTCCGGTCAATTTCCAACTAGTGGAGGTACGACTGCTGCCGCCGAACCGAACTTTCACAGGTTCCCTCATCTCTACTCAACACCCCAAACTGGGAGAAAAGAAAGTGAATAAGATCAAAAAGGTAAAAATGTGTGGGGGGGTGCTGAGCCCGGTGTGTGTGTGTGTGTGTGTGTGTGTGTGTGTGGGGGGGTGCTGAGCGAGCCCGGTGTATGTGTGTGGGGGGGTGCTGAGCCCGATGTACGTGTCGGATGCAGAGCCCGATGTATGTAGGGGATGCAGAGCCCGATGTGTGTGTGTGTGTGTGTGTGTGTGTGTGTGTGTGTGTGGGGGGGGGGGGGGGGGGGTGCTGAGCCCGATGTGTGCGTGTGGGGGGTGCTGAGCCTGATGTGTGTGTGTGTGTGTGTGTGGGGGGGGTGCTGAGCCAGATGTATGCGGGTGGGGGGGTGCTGAGCACGATGTGTGTGTGTGTGTGGGGGGGATGCAGAGCCCGATGTGTGTGGGGGATGCAGAGCCCGATGTGTGTGTGTGTGGGGGATGCAGAGCCCGATGTGTGTGTGTGTGTGTGTGTGTGTGTGTGTGGGGGGTGATGAGCCCGATGTGTGTGTGTGTGTGTGTGTGTGTGTGTGTGGGGGGTGCTGAGCCCGATGTGTGTGTGTGTGTGTGTGTGTGTGTGTGTGGGTGGGGGGGTGCTGAGCCCGATGTGTCTGTGGGGGGTGCTGAGCCCGATGAGTCTGTGGGGGGTGCTGAGCCCGATGTGTGTGTGTGTCTGTGGGGGGTGCTGAGCCCGATGTGTGTGTGTGTCTGTGGGGGGTGCTGAGCCCGATGTGTGTGTGTGTGTCTGTGGGGGCTGCTGAGCCCGATGTGTGTGTGTGTGTGTGTCTGTGGGGGCTGCTGAGCCCGATGTGTGTGTGTGTGTGTCTGTGGGGGCTGCTGAGCCCGATGTGTGTGTGTGTGTGTGTCTGTGGGGGCTGCTGAGCCCGATGTGTGTGTGTGTGTGTGTCTGTGGGGGCTGCTGAGCCCGATGTGTGTGTGTGTGTGTGTCTGTGGGGGCTGCTGAGCCCGATGTGTGTGTGTGTCTGTGGGGGGTGCTGAGCCCGATGTGTGTGTGTCTGTGGGGGGTGCTGAGCCCGATGTGTGTGTGTCTGTGGGGGGTGCTGAGCCCGATGTGTGTGTGTCTGTGGGGGGTGCTGTGCCCGATGTGTGTGTCTCTGTGGGGGGTGCTGAGCCCGATGTGTGTGTGTGGGAGGGTGCTGAGCCCGATGTATGCGGGTGGGGGGGTGCTGAGCACGATGTGTGTATGCGGGTGGGGGGGTGCTGAGCACGATGTGTGTATGCGGGTGGGGGGGTGCTGAGCACGATGTGTGTGTGTGTGTGTGGGGGATGCAGAGCACGATGTGTGTGTGGGGGATGCAGAGCACGATGTGTGTGTGGGGGATGCAGAGCCCGATGTGTGTGTGGGGGATGCAGAGCCCGATGTGTGTGTGGGGGGTGCTGAGCCCGGTGTGTGTGTGTGTGTGTGTGTGTGTGTGTGTGCGTGTGTGTGTGTGTGTGTGGGGGGGGGGTGCTGAGCCCGATGTGTGTGTGTGGAGGGGGGGTGCTGAGCCCGATGTGTGTGTGGGGGGGGGGGGTGCTGAGCCCGATGTGTGTGTGTGTGGGGGGGGGGGTGCTGAGCCCGATGTGTGTGTGGGGGGTGCTGAGCCCGATGTGTGTGTGTCTGTGTGTGGGGGGTGCTGAGCCCGATGTGTGTGTGGGGGGTGCTGAGCCCGATGTGTGTGTGGGGGGTGCTGAGCCCGATGTGTGTGTGTGGGGGGGTGCAGAGCCCGATGTGTGTGTGTGGGGGTGCTGAGGCCAAGCACACATCGCAGTGTGTGACAGTGTGTGACACCCCGGGAACGATGAACACAGCTTACCTACGTCCCGCGGCTCCCGTCGGCAATGCGGAAGGAAGAAGGTGGGCGGCATGTTTACATCCCGCTCATCTCCGCCACTCCGCTTCTATTGGCCGGGCGCTGTGTGACGTCACTGTGACGCCGGACGTCCCTCCCCCTTCAGGAAGTGGATGTTCGATGCCCAAAGCGAGGTCACTCAGCAGGTAAGTACGTGTGACGGCGGTTTAACGACTTTGTGTGCCACGGGCAACTAATTGCCTGTGACGCACAAATGACGGGGGCGGGTACAATTGCTCGTGCAATCGCACGACATATCGTACCGTGTGAAGCCCGCATTAGACTTAAGGCCGCTTTACACGCTGTGATATCGTGACCAATATCGCTAGCGTGCGCACCCGCGCCCATCGTTTCTGCGTCACAGGCAAATCGCTGCCCGTGGTGCACAAAATCGCGCGGACCCGTCACACTACTTACCTGCCTAGCGACGTCGCTGTGACCGGCGAACCGCCTCCTTTCTAAGGGGCCGGTTCATTCGGCGTCACAGCGACGTCACTAAGCGGCCGCCCAATAGGAGCGGAGGGGCGGAGATGAGCGGGTCGTAACATCCCGCCCACCTCCTTCCTTCCTCATTGCGGCCGGGATGCAGGTAAGGTGAGGTTCCTCGTTCCTGCGGTGTCACACATAGCGTCAGGAATGATGAACTACATCGTAGCGGCAGCAACGATAATCGAGATTAGTGTCACCGATTAGTGATTTTCAACGTTTTTGCGACGATTCAAAATCGCTAATAAGTGTCACACGCAACGACATCGCTAATGCGGCCGGATGTGCGTCACAAATTCCGTGACCCCAACGACATTTCTTTAGCGATGTCGTAGCGTGTAAAGCGGCCTTTAGGCTGTAGCCCTATCTGACTCCTCGGCTCTGCTGGAAATAAGCCATTCTTGTATCGTTCACATTCACACTGCAGAGGTTCTCAGTTTAGGAGCTTTTGATGACATTGTAGGACTTTCCTACTATTCCGCTCTCCAGAAATTTCAAGAGCAAGCCCGGGTGCCACACGGAGTCAAAAGCCTTTTTAAAGTCCACAAAACAGGCGTATATCTTCACGTACTTTGTTTTGTGGATGTGGCTCTGAATGAGACTGTGCAGGGTGTAGATGTGATCCGTGGTGCGGTGGTTTGGCAGGAAGCCTGGTTGGCTCTTGCTGAGGACATTGTGCTCGGTGAGGAAACTGAGGATCCTCTTGTTCAGGAGGCTGGTGAACAGTTTTCCCAGGTTCCTGCTGACACGTCTTCCTCTGTAGTTGGCAGGGTCATACCTGTCCCCGCTCTTGTGGATGGGTGTGATGAGGCCACAATTCCAGGTACGAGGGAAGAAGCCGGCACTCACCACAATATTAAACAGTTTAACCATTCCAGCTTGTATTTCCGGTGGGCTTTATTTCAGCATCTCTGGGGGGGGATTCCATCCGGACCCCTGGCTTTTTTACACCTTATGGAAGAGATTCTCTGCAACTTTCTCTAATGTAATTGGTGTATCCAGAGGGTTTTAGGAATTTTTTTACTTTCTCCTCCATCGCCTTTAGTTTTGATGTTCTTTTTTCCTGTTCTTGGCTTAGTCCTTCTTTTGGGATGTCTTTGTAGAGGTCTCTGAAGTACTGGAGCCAGATATTGCCGTTTTGGATATGGATGTTGTTGTTCTTGCTCTTTGTGTCCATGTGTCTCCATAGTTCCCAGAAGGAGTTGTCTTGGAGGGCGTCTTGGCGTTGGCTAAGTTTGGTAGAGATGTAGCTCTGCTTCTTCCTCCTGAGGATGGTTTTGTGCTGCCTTTGTATGGTGTCATAGGCTTCCCTCAGGCCTGGGTGGTTGGGGTCTCTGTGTTTATTGTTTGAGGCTGTTCTCGGGGTCTTTCGTACGGCTTTACATTCTCTGTCAAACAACCCATTGATCTGCTCTTCTTTTGGTCTATTATAGTTGACTTGTGGAAGGTTGGACAATTTGGCCATGGTGTAGAATATTTTGTTGAGGTCTTTTGTAGCTTCACTCGCTCCTTCTGGGTTAGACTTGTAGCTGTAGAAGTTATGGAGCATCTCTTGGATTTCGGGCCTGTTCGGAGCCTCTTTATATTTTATTGCTGACTGTGGTTTTCTGCCAGGTCACTCGGGTCAATGAGGTTACCTGCGATCACCGGTGGAGGATTGTGGGAGCTGTAACCTGAGTGATGTCATCACAGCTCAGTCATTCTCTGCCTGAGGCTGGAGTCACACTTGCGTATGAAAAGTCGGTCCGATTCTCATGCCGGAGATTAGGGCGATTGTTTGTCACTTGTCATCCTTGTGCTGTCCGTGTGCAATCTGTTTGTTTTTTCTTATCAGCTTTTAGGCTATGTGCGCACGTTGCTTTTTACCTGCTTTTTTGCTGCTTTTTCAACTGCGTTTAATTCCAAAATGGATGTGTTCTGCTTTTCAAGCAAAGTCTATGGGAATTTTGGTTTCTTGTCCGCACTATGCTGTTCAAACTGCAGCCTTTTTGTGGCATAAATTTGGGGAAAAACTCTGCTTTTTAAAGAAGCAACATGTCACTTGTTTTTGCCATTTGCGTTTTGAAAAGCAAAGCAGAGTTTTTGCCCAAATTTCTGCCACAAAAAGGCAGCGTTTTGAACAGCATAGTGCGGACAAGAAACCCAAATTCCCATAGACTTTGCTTGAAAAGCAGAACACATCCATTTTGCCATTAAACGCAGTTGAAAAAGCAGCAAAAAAGCAACGTGGACACACCTTAGTCATTTACAGGACCTTTTACAGGAGCATTAAGGCCTTGTGCACACGCTGCGATTTTTGCCTCGGTTTTGCTGCATGAATTGCTGCAGAAAAGGTTTCCCAGTAAAACCTATGGTAAAAAAAAAAAAAAAAAAGATGTGCGCACGCTGCGTTTTTTTCCCCTTCAGGTTCTGCTGCAGAATTTCAAAAAGAATGTGCATGTCACTCCTTTTCCGCAGGTACCTGCGGTTTTTGCCATAGATAATGGTAAAAAAACGCAGGGAACAACCTTCGGAAAATTCACGGCAATACCACAGCCAAACCGTCGTAAAACCGCATGCGGTTTTCGCAGGGCTGTGGAGTCGGAGTCGGAGTCGTGGAGTCGGAGTCGGAGCTCATTTTGGTGGAGTCGGAGTCGGTATAAAATGCACCGACTCCGACTCCTAAAATATATAATAAATTGGGGACAGTAGTGCAATGCAGAATGTGCTGAATATTTTACTAAATAATAACATTTAGTATAATGCTTATATTTAAGTGAAAAATTTATTGTAGTACAATGTGAACATCAGACATTTAATTGTTTTTATGATACAATAATCAAGATATTTGGATAGAACATAAAATATTTATTGGAATACAACTTTAGAACACAAAAAACTAATAAATTGTAAATATGTAATATATATATATATATATATATATATATATATATATATATATATATATATATATATATATATATATATATATATATATATATATATATACACACACACAGTGTATATACACACACAAGATATATATGTAATCTACTGTATATTACATAGTGTATTACATATTTACAATTTATTACAGTTTTTTGTGTTCTAAAGTTGTATTCCAATAAATATATGTTATGTTCTATCCAAATATCTTGATTATTGTATCATAAAAATTATTAAATGTCTGATGTTCACATACACATATTCATGTACTACAATACATTTTTCACCTAACTATAAACAATATATGTAGGAGCCGGAGCCGGAGCCGGAGCCGGAGTCGGAGTCGGAGCCGGTGCAAGAGAATTTGAGGAGTCGGAGTCGGAGTCGAAGGTTTGGCTTACCGACTCCACAGCCCTGGGTTTTCGTGTGCGGTTTGCTGCGTTTTTTTACCGCAGGTGCGGTAATCTTTCAGAAGCTGCTGAATTTTCTTAAATATATTCCATTTTCTAGTGCGCACAGGGCAGTGTTTTCTGCTACATGATAGAATTGTATCCATAAAAATGGATGTCTCTAGGATGGTCCGTTTGACATCCGTTTTTTTTTCTCACACCCATAGACTTGCAATGGCGAGATACTTGTGCAATCGCAGCATTCTGTGATTTTTATTTTTTTTTTTAATTTATTTTTTTCCTTAGTCCGATTGGAGCTGAGAAAAAAACGCAGATCGGAGCTGCCTCATTGATTAACTTTGGTTTGAGGCCAATGTGATATTTTCTCACATTGCACTCGTGCGAGTCATACACAAGTGTGACTCCAGCCTGAAGCCATGTTCTATGGCCACACGCTGTGATTTCAGATGTCGCAGAGCTGCAATCGTCGTGGGACATTGTGTGGATTACATCGGTCCTGGGTGTTTTGGGGGTTAATAAAGGGGTGCTTTTTTGTATTTTATTTCAGATAAAGGATTTTTTTGGTGTTTATTTCTTTTCACCTACATATTATTAATGAGGGGTCTCATAAACACCTCCCCATTACTAATCCAGGACTTAGGGGTACTTTGCACACTACGACATCGCAGGTGCGATGTCGGTGGGGTCAAATTGAAAATGATGCACATCCGGCATCGCAGGCGACATCGTAGTGTGTAAAGCCTAGATGATATGATTAATGAGCGCAAAAGCGTCGTAATTGTATCATCGGTGTAGCGTCGGCGTAATCCATAATTACGCTGAAGCGACGGTCCGATGTTGTTCCTCGCCCCTGTGGCAGCACACATCGCTGTGTGTGAAGCCGCAGAAGCGAGGAACATCTCCTACCGGCGTCACCGCGGCTCCCGTAGGATATGCGGAAGAAAGGAGGTGGGCGGGATGTTTACATCCCACTCATCTCCGCCCCTCCGCTCCTATTGGCCGCCTGCCGTGTGACGTCGCAGTGACGCCGTACGACCCGCCCCCTTAATAAGGAGGCGGGTCGCCGGCCAGAGCGACGTCGCAGGACAGGTGAGTCCATGTGAAGCTGCCGTAGCGATAATGTTCGCTATGGCAGCTATCACAAAAATATCGCAGCTGCGATGGGGGCGGGGACTATCGCGCTCAGCATCGCAGCATCGGCTTGCGATGTTGCAGCGTGCAAAGTACCCCTTAGTGGCAGCTCTGAGCTGCTATTAATCCCTGATTACCTTGATTGTCACCACACCAGGGCAATCTGGATGAGATGGATAAAATGCCAGGACTGGCGCATCTAATGGATCCAGCAATTCCAGGCGGCTACAGGCTATGTTTAGGCCGAGGGGGCCCAATAACCATGAGTCTCCCCAGCCTGAAAATACCAGCTTCCAGCTGCGAGCTTTATCATGGCCGGGTTTCAAAATTAGGGGGGTGCACGCAGATTTTTTTTTAAATTATATAATTCTAAAAAAGCTGCATGCGGTTCTTTTTTTTTTTTTTTTTTTTAAATTCACAGCCAATGTAAGGGTACGGCTGGAGGCTGCAGCCTGTAGCTGTATGCTTTATCTGTACTGGGTTTCATAATACGGGTTGATGCTACACCAATTTTTATTTATTTTTATATATTGCAGTCAGACACACTGTTACACAGGCTGGGGGCGCGTCTGACTGCAACCAATCAGAGACGTGGGGATTGGCTGTGGGCGGAGAAGCAGTGAATGTGTATGAGGTTAAGGCTATGTGCGCACGTTGCGTAAATACATGCAGTTACGCTGCGGTTTGTAGCGCAGCGTAACTGCATGCGTCCTGCGTCCCCTGCACAGTCTATGGAGATTGTGCAGGGGCCGTGCGCACGTGGCGTTTTAGAGCGCAGCGCTTCGGCTACTGCCGAAGCGCTGCGTAAAAAGAAGTGACATGTCACTTCTTCCGTGCGCTTTGCCGGCAGCTCCTGCTCTGTCTATGGCAGGAGCTGCAGGCAGAGCGCATGGAATCGGCTTTTTTTTTTTTTCACTACGGACATTTCTGCAGCGATTTAAAGCGCACATGTGCTCTTCAGATCGCTGCAGAAATTTCTGCAGTAACTGTACGCAACGTGCGCACATAGCCTAATGAGGTTATTGCCGCGTGGAAACTCACAGTATAATGCGCCTGCTCCAATCCCACTATCCCTTCTACCACCATTTTATAGCACAGGACTCTGGTCCCCATAGACTTATATGGGGACCGCCATCCGGCCAGATATCCAGGATCAATTCCGGGCCCGAATCAGGTTTTTTATGTTAAACCCATATGGACCTGTGGCGCCCCAGGACCTGGTCGCCACAACAGCATTGCCCTCCCAAAGGGTTAATGCTGAGCCTGGAGGTAATTGGGAGATCCATTGGCCAGCAAGTTTAACACCCAACGCAGTTCTCCCTCCGGCCAGTAGGGGGAGCTCTGAACCTGGGATTCCAGGGAGCATCCCCTTAAGCCTGGTCTGAGGGAGGAAGTAGTGGTCAGTCTGTAGAGAGCAGTAGAAGTGAACAGACGCAGAGTGAGCTGTCCTGTGAATCTGGGGCCTAGAGCTAGAGTAGCTTGGCCCAGAGAAGCAGGAGTAGCTGAGAGGCAGCGGAGAGACTCGGACATCGGAGTCTGTGGCCACCAGGGCTTAAAATACTCCCTGGTAGCCGAATCCGAATGGCAGGAGAGCTGCAAGCACCTGGCCCATAAACATCCCAAAAGTACAGCTGCAGCATCAAGGCCGGTGTGGATTACAGCAGAGAAGCACCAGAGAGGGAGCCTGCGCAGCCTGCTACAGAGGGAAAGGGACGCACCAACAGTCCCAGCAGCACAGAGGGCCATTGCTGGATTCAGAGAAGCAGGGTCCTATCGTAACAAAGCAAAGTACAGGAGTAGGCCTCATACTCAGCTGGCCAGAGAGATCACCCCAAATACTTCCAGGCCGACCGGATCCCCATCACCACCTGTAACGGTCTCCCAGGACTGGACTGTTTCCAAAGTAAAGAGGAAAAGGTAAAGAGACTGTTGTTTATGCCTGGTTCTTTCACCGCCTGTCGGCCCTGCACCGTGTTAGCCACACCACCTCATAGATTTCCACGAGCATTAACAGTATCCCCGGGGCTCCGCTCCACCTGTGGGGAGCAGTACCACCATTGCTGCCATAACATCACCCCGGAGGCCTCACACAGCAGCGGCGGCTTAATAGCCGCAGACCACAGGTGGCGTCACGAACACAAACTTTATTCATCTAGCCACATATTTTACTGACACCCACCAGGGCCACGGAGCCGGGCCCAGCCACCACTGACTACCACCGGACTAGTCCGGCCCGGCACCGGGTGTCCCATAGCCCTGGGGTGGGCGAGTCAATTTTGGCGTCACGAACAGGATTTCGTGCCCGGTCCCACCGGGTACTGTGCGCCTGCAGAAACTGTGCCTAAAAGACTGTGTCACTATTTGAAAACTGCCGCCGCCATTAGCCCCACTGAGCGCAGGAAGAAAGGTGGCGTGCCTGACAAAGAGCGTGAAGGGAGCGCGCCATCAGAGCAGAGCGCTGTTAACCCCGCGCGACCCAGAAGGGAGTTTGAAAAGTGAACGGAGCCTGGTAAGGTTCACTAAGGGGGAGGAAGATGTCCGACTCGGAGGAAGAGCAGGTGGCTGCCATAGCCCGAGGCGCCGCAGCACCGGCCGAAGCAATCCCAGTCGCCGTCGCCCCAGCCCCCGCTGTAGCGCCGGTAATGCCGATCACAATGCCGTACATCCCGGGAGCAGAATGGCTGCCGCAGTACGCAGGGGAGTCCCATACCTTGAGCGACTTCAGAGAAAGCCTGCACAGCTTGTTCCGGGTGTATCCTCTGACTGAGAGCCAAAAGGTGGGCATATTAATGGGGCAGCTAGCCGGCGCAGCCCAGCGTGAAGTGAAGTCCTGGCCTGATACAGATAAAGGGACAGTAACCCAGATACTGGCCAAGCTAAAGAGTACTTTTGACACCCGCACCGCAGCAGAAATAAAGATGAGATTCTTTGGGTGCAAACAACGGGCCACAGACAGCATAAGGGACTATGCCTTAAACTTGCAGGAGGCCCTGAAAGCAGTTAAACAGGTGGACCCAGAGAGTGTACGTGAAGAACACAAACTCCTAACTGAGCAGTTCATAGAAGGGCTCCTGTCAGATGCCCACAGGACCCAGCTGCGTATCATGGTCCTGCAGAACCCTGCTCTGGACTTTGCAAAGTTTAAGGACCAGGCCATCCGGGTACTGAGAGAATCTACACCGAATGACCCAGTATCCCTCGGGCCTCTTGCTATCACGTACCCCGGGGTGGTGCCTGCAACACCAGCTGCTGCAGGGGCCGAGGCGCAGTCCCTGGAAAAGGATCCCACTGCAGAGCTCAGACAGCAGGTCCGGGAGCTGACCAAAACTGTAGCTGCCCTTGCCAAGACCGTGCAGTCTCTACAAGTGACCCCATCGCCTGCAAGAATCGAGTTGGCCTCCAGCCCAGATGACGTCCCATGGATGCGACAGAGGAGGATTCCACCGACCCGAGGAAAAGACACAGACCGGTATGATTCAACGGGACAACCGATCTGCCGCCGTTGCAGCCAGGCGGGCCACATTGCACGACACTGTCCTTTAAATGGGTCGAGCCTGGGGCCAGGAGCCGACCCCCAGGTGTAAGAAAGCCCGGCTCAACCCCCAGCCGCAGCAAGTATGTGGGAGGACGACCGGTCCTTCCTATTGTGCTGGATGGGATCCCTTTGAATGCTCTCCTGGATACGGGGTCCCAGGTAACAACCATCCCCTATAAACTGTACAAAAGATATTGGGATGATTCAGACATTGACCATGGCCCAGATGATGATTTAACAATTGTGGCCAGTAATGGTCAGCCCTTACCTCAAATTGGGTACAAAGAAGTAACCATTAAAGTGGGGCGGGTAGAATTGCCATGTCAGGGGATGATAATTGTAGATATTGATCGCAAAGAATCTGACCCACTGCTAACCATTGGTACAAATGTGATAGAAAATTGTATTGCCGAAGTGATAATTTTGTTGCAACAGGCGTCTGAAACTGCCAGCTCCGGGCAGCAGCGTGCGCTACAGAGGGAGATCCGAGCCCTGATGAGGAGGCAGCAGGTAGAGCTGGCCGGAGGAGAAATTGGCAGTGTGAGGGTAAGTGACCCCCTCCCCATTGCAATACCCCCAAGAAGTGAAATGTTGATATGGTGTCGGGCATCAATAGGCCTCAAGGGTCAGGACTACCATGCCTTGGTAGAACCGGTGTATTCAGACAGTAGGCCTGGAGTCCTGATTAGAGATGAGCGAACCGGTCCCGGTTCGGCTCGAGGTCGGTTCGCCGAACGGACCTCCCGTTCGAGTTCGGCTCGTCGAACGTTCGACGAACCGAACTCGAACTGCATAGGAAACAATGGCAGGCAATCACAAACACAGTAAAACACCTAGAAAACACCCTCAAAGGTGTCCAAAAGGTGACAAACAACTCAAACACATTGGAAAGTGACAAGGACATATACTCATGCGAAAACAAAACAGCTGGACAAGGAAAAAGAGGAGGACACACAGATATAGGCATGGCACGCCATTCTAAAATCATGTAAAACACCGCAAGGTGACTCCAAGCATAGTCTCCCTTTTTTTCCAAAAATTGGGCCCCACACCCACCCACCCATTCAGTGGCAGCAGTTGGGCCCCAGTTGTACAATTCACAGCTAGATTTGCAGCAAGCACATTCAAAAATACGCCATTCTTATCCGTCCCCAGGATGACACCGGGGTAGGTAGCAAAGTCTTTCCTGATCCCAGCTCTGTTCATCTTGGCTTCTTTTAAAAACACAGCAAGCAAGGGTTACTCCAAGCGGAGTCTCCCTTTTTTTCCAAAAATTGTGCCCCACACACACCCACCCATTCAGTGGCAGCACTTGTGCCCTAGTTGTACACTTCACAGCTACATTTGCATCAAGCACATTCAAAAATACGCCATTCTTATCCGTCCCCAGGATGACACCGGGGTAGGTAGCAAAGTCTTTCCTGATCCCAGCTCTGTTCATCTTGGCTTCTTTTAAAAACACAGCAAGCAAGGGTTACTCCAAGCGGAGTCTCCCTTTTTTTCCAAAAATTGTGCCCCACACACACCCACCCATTCAGTGGCAGCACTTGTGCCCTTGTTGTACACTTCACAGCTAGATTTGCATCAAGCACATTCCAAAATACGCCATTCTTATCCGTCCCCAGGATGACACCGGGGTAGGTAGCAAAGTCTTTCCTGATCCCAGCTCTGTTCATCTTGGCTTCTTTTAAAAACACAGCAAGCAAGGGTTACTCCAAGCGGAGTCTCCCTTTTTTTCCAAAAATTGTGCCCCACACACACCCATCCATTCAGTGGCAGCACTTGTGCCCTAGTTGTACACTTCACAGCTAGATTTGCATCAAGCACATTCCAAAATACGCCATTCTTATCCGTCCCCAGGATGACACCGGGGTAGGTAGATAAAGTCTTTGCTGACCCATGACTTGTTCATCTTGGCTTCTTTTAAAAACAATGTAAGCAAGGGTTACTCCAAGCGGAGTCTCCCTTTTTTTCCAAAAATTGTGCCCCACACACACCCACCCATTCAGTGGCAGCACTTGTGCCCTAGTTGTACACTTCACAGCTACATTTGCATCAAGCACATTCAAAAATACGCCATTATTATCCGTCCCCAGGATGACACCGGGGTAGGTAGCAAAGTCTTTCCTGATCCCAGCTCTGTTCATTTTGGCTTCTTTTAAAAACACAGCAAGCAAGGGTTACTCCAAGCGGAGTCTCCCTTTTTTCCAAAAATTGGGCCACACAGACACCCACCCCATCAGTGGCAGCACTTGGGCCCTAGTTGCAAACAGGATGTTTTGATTTGCATCAAGCACATTCAAAAATACGCCATTCTTATCCGTCCCCAGGATGACACCGGGGTAGGTAGCAAAGTCTTTCCTGATCCCAGCTCTGTTCATCTTGGCTTCTTTTAAAAACAATGTAAGCAAGGGTTACTCCAAGCGGAGTCTCCCTTTTTTCCAAAAATTGGGCCCCACACAGGCACCTTATCAGTGGCAGCACTTGTGCCCTAGTTGCAAACAGGATGTTTTGATTTGCATCAAGCACATTCCAAATCAACAAGCATTTACTCTCCCCAGGATGACACAGGGGTAGTAAATTCCTTCTGGATCCATGACTTGTTCATTTTGATGAACGTCAGTCTGTCCACATTGTCACTGGACAGACGCGTGCGCTTATCTGTCAGCACACACCCAGCAGCACTGAATACACGTTCAGAGACAACGCTGGCAGCTGGACACGACAAAATCTCCAAGGCGTAAGTTGCGAGCTCTGGCCATTTTTCTAGGTTTGAAGCCCAAAAGGAGCAAGGCTCCAGTTGCACAGTCATGGCATCGATGTTCATTTGGAGATACTCCTGTATCATCCTCTCCAGCCGTTGACTATGTGTCAGACTTGTTGTCTCTGGTGGCCTTGCAAAAGAGGGTCTAAAAAAATTATGAAAAGATTCCATAAAATTGCTGTTACCGGCACCAGATACGGTCCTACTGGTACGGGTAGACTGTTGAAGATGACGAGACCGTCCCATGTTTGTCAAGTTACAACTGGGAGATTCCCTCCCTGCACCTGCACGGTTGTTTGGTGGAAAAGCCGAGCTAAGATCGAGTAACAGCTTCTGCTGATACTCCTGCATACGTGCGTCCCTTTCTATGGCTGGAATTATGTCACAAAATTTGGACTTGTACCGGGGATCTAATAGTGTGGCAATCCAGTAGTCATCATCACTTCTAATTTTGACAATACGACTGTCATGTTGGAGGTAGTGCAACAAAAAGGCACTCATGTGTCTTGCGCAGCCATGCGGACCAAGTCCACGCTGTGTTTGTGGCATAGAGGTGCTACCCGTTCTTTCTTCCTCTGACATCTCCCCCCAACCTCTTTCAACTGAAATTTGACCAAGGTCTCCCTCATCCGCTGAGTCTTCCATGTCCATGGACAGTTCGTCCTCCATTTCTTCATGTTCTCCTGCACCTTGCTCAACATTTCGCCTGCTACTATGCGCCCTTGTCGATCCCTGTCCCCCATGGTCCCATGCCTGCTGCGTTGGTGATGATGAACGTCTGGACCTTGGTGATGTTGTTGTCCCTTGCGCATATGAATCCTCCTGTAGTTCCTCCCCTTCATGTTGTCCCACCCCCTGACTCCGAATAGTGTTTAGCGTGTGCTCCAGCATGTAAATGACTGGAATCGTCATGCTGATAATGGCATTGTCAGAGCTAAACATATTCGTCGCCATGTCGAAACTGTGCAGAAGGGTGCATAGGTCCTTGATCTGAGACCACTCCATCAGGGTGATCTGCCCCACCTCTGCATCTCGTTGGCCCAGGCTATACGTCATGACGTATTGCACCAGGGCTCTGCGGTGCTGCCACAGTCGCTGTAACATGTGGAGAGTTGAATTCCAGCGTGTCGCCACATCGCATTTCAGGCGATGAACCGGCAGGCCGAAAGACTTCTGGAGCGATGCAAGTCGCTCTGCTGCGGCGCTTGAACGGCGGAAGTGAGCTGACAGTTTTCGTGCCCTGTTCAGAAGGCCATCTAGGCCGGGATAGTGTGTTAAAAATTGCTGGACGACAAGGTTCAACACGTGAGCCATACAAGGTACGTGTGTCACCTTGCCCAGGCGAAGTGCCGCACCCAGGTTTGCAGCATTGTCGCACACGGCCTTACCAGGCTGCAGGTTGAGTGGAGACAACCATTTATTAAACTCGGACCGCAGAGCTGACCACAACTCCTCAGCTGTGTGACTCTTATTCCCAAGACATGTCAAGCTAAAGACCGCCTGATACCGTTGCGCTCTGCTGCCAGCATAGTAATGAGGGGTGCGTGATTCCTTCTGCGCAGTGAGAACGCTGGTGGCCTGACCAGGCAGGCTTGGGGCGGAGGTGGAGGACCCAGATGAGGTGGAGGATGCAGAAGCTGTGGCGGAACTTGGACAGACATAGGATTGACACACAAGTCGTGGGGACGGCAAGACTTGTGCAGCAGACCCTTCAACATCTATCACCATAGTTACCCAGTGCCCAGTCAGCGACATGTAACGTCCCTGTCCATGCTTACTGGTCCAAGTATCGGTGGTGAAATGCACCCGTTCACACACAGAGTTTCTCAAGGAAGCGGTGATGTTGTGTGCGACATGCTGGTGTAGCGCGGGCACACCTTTCTTAGAGAAGTAGTGGCGACTAGGCATCTGGTACTGGGGCACAGCGACAGACATAAGGTCTCTAAAATCCTGTGTGTCCACTAGGCGGAAAGGCAGCATTTCGGTAGCCAACAGCTTACAAGAGGGATAGAGTCAACCTCTTAGCTTTGTCATGGGTCGGAGGAAGTGGCCTTTTATTTGACCACATCTGAGGGACAGAGATCTGGCTGCTGTGTGTAGATGGTGTTGAGTAGGGTGTCCCTGGAAAAATGCAGGTTTGTGAGGAAAGTGCAGGCGGAGACATGATGTTGCCTTGATCCAACGTTGGTGCTATCGATGTCTGAGAGAGCTGTACACACTCACTTGTTTCCCCTTCCAAACCAACTGACGACCTTACAAGCAAACTGCCTGTTGCGGTTACAATGGTGGAAGTTTTGCGTGGAAAAACAGGTGTGACAGCTGTCCCCACAGTCCTAGAAGATGAAGAGCGCGCGGATGCACTGGAAGGGGCGGGCGGTGGATGGTTCGCTCCGCTAGGCCGCATTGCAGCACGGTGAGCTTCCCACCGGGACTTATGATATTTATTCATGTGACGATTCATGGAAGAAGTTGTCAAACTGCTGAGGTTTTGACCTCTACTAAGAGAATCATGACAAATGTTACATATCACATGATTTGGGCGATCTTTTTCGATGTCAAAAAAGGACCAGGCTAGGCAAGGCTTAGAGGCCATGCGACCTGTTGATCCACCCCGAATAATGCTCATAGGCAGAGTGGTGGCTGAGGATGCAGTTGTAGACGTGCTACCAGTGCTCCGACTCTGTCCAGGAAGGCGCAAGGTAACTTTGTCGTCGGTTGCATCCTCCTCCACCGCCTCTGTTGACCTCCTCGTGTGCCTGACTGGGGGTTGACAGTAGGTGGGATCTAGAACGTCATCATCAATTGTTGTGTTTGCACTCCCCTCCCCCTCAGACCGAGCCTCTTCTTGCCCTGACCGAATATTTAAGTTGTCATCCCAATCGGGTATCTGCGTCTCATCTTCATCAGTATGTTCCTCATTGTCTATAACCACAGGTGTTACAGTTTGTGACAAAGGGTCAACATTATGCTCAGAAACTTGGTCCTCACGGCCTGAATCATAGTCACAAAGGTTCTGGGCATCACTGCAGACCATTTCCTGTTCTGTACTCACTGTAGCTTGGGAGCAGACCTCTGATTCCCAGGCTATAGTGTGACTGAACAGCTCTGCAGACTCAGCCATCTCAGTTCCACCATACTGTGCAGGGCTGATGGAGACTTCAGAGCTAGGAGAAATCAAGTGTGATTGGGATGACAACTCAGAGGACTGGTGTTTTTTGGATGCGGTACTTGAAGTGGCTGAGAGGGCACTTGTTGGACCACTTGAGATCCATTCAAGCATTTTCCTTTTTTGCCCATCATCTACCTTTCTTCCTGTTGTTCGTGTCCGTAAAAAAGGGAGCACATCGGATTGTCCACGGTAAGTAGTAGACATCTTACTTTTGCTGGTAGATGGTCTATCTTCAGCAGATGATAATGGAGCTTTGCCACCTTCCCCACGGACAAAACCTTTTTTGCCTTTTCCACCACGCCTCTTCCCCTTTCCACCAGCATCTGTCATTTTGCCACTCATGTTGATTGCGACAAGATTGTGGACTGAAAATGTGGTAGTAAAAATTGAGAGGTGGTGAAGATTGCAGTGGTGGTCTAGCTTTATTAACAGCAGAATAATAAAGAATAAATATCCCTGACAATGCAACTTAGTTATAATTAGTTGGAGTGTGCAACGCAGGCAGATGCGCTCTGCAAATGTCTTGGCACTAGTGGGACTATAGCAAAGTCCAATAGCCACGTATAGGATGCCACTAGGTACACTGAGTGTTTGCTAGTATAATGGCTTAGTTATAATTAGTTGGAGTGTGCAACGCAGGCAGATGCGCTCTGCAAATGTCTTGGCACTAGTGGGACTATAGCAAAGTCCAATAGCCACGTATAGGATGCCACTAGGTACACTGAGTGTTTGCTAGTATAATGGCTTAGTTATAATTAGTTGGAGTGTGCAACGCAGGCAGATGCGCTCTGCAAATGTCTTGGCACTAGTGGGACTATAGCAAAGTCCAATAGCCACGTATAGGATGCCACTAGGTACACTGAGTGTTTGCTAGTATAATGGCTTAGTTATAATTAGTTGGAGTGTGCAACGCAGGCAGATGCGCTCTGCAAATGTCTTGGCACTAGTGGGACTATAGCAAAGTCCAATAGCCACGTATAGGATGCCACTAGGTACACTGAGTGTTTGCTAGTATAATGGCTTAGTTATAATTAGTTGGAGTGTGCAACGCAGGCAGACGCGCTCTGCAAATGTCTTGGCACTAGTGGGACTATAGCAAAGTCCAATAGCCACAGATAGGATGCCACTAGGTACACTGAGTGTTTGCTAGTATAATGGCTTAGTTATGAGTTGGAGTGTGCAGAGGACAAGAGGGTACAGTGGCAGGATTGTGGTGCTCTGGGTAGAGGAATGGAAGCCTGCCTTTCTATTCCCTCCTAATGGTGAAATGCAGGGAGGAAATCCCTGACCTTGGCTGCACAGACGCTGGCGCTGTTTTCAGGACCTGTCACCTTAACTCTGACCCTGCCGGTTTGAGCCCTTAAAAGGACTGCTATAAAGTGCTCTCCCTATGCTGTCTAACGCTGTGTATGCAGCGCATACAGCTGTATCGGCTATAGGACTCAGGAGGACGGAGCTGCGACAGTGATGTCTGACACCAAAGACGCAGAAGGCAGATAATGGCGTCCGTGAAGAAAATGTCCGGTTTTATAATGCAGGGACATGTGACATGCAGATCCTATCACACATGCCGTTGCTTCTCTGGCTCAAAGTCCACTTAGCTGTGTGTGTGTCTGTGATTGGCTGACATGCTGGCCCGCCCCACAAGACGCGCGCGCTTAGGGAAGGAAGACAAGAAAAAAAAAAAAAATGGCGATCGCCATTATAGAAACAGCAGTGATCTGAAGGCGCTGTTCACGCACACTATACACTGAAATGTGATAATAGTTTGATTCACAGAGTGACTTACACTATTACAGCAGAAACCAAGCTATGATTTAGCTGTTTTTTGGCTGCTAGAACCGTTCTCGAACGTTTCTAGAACTATCGAGCTTTTGCAAAAAGCTCGAGTTCTAGTTCGATCTAGAACATGCCCCAAAATCACTCGAGCCTAGAACTGGAGAACCACGAACCACGAACCGCGCTCAACTCTAGTCCTGATAGCCAGAGGGGTAGCAGACGTCCGCAAGGGGAGAGTGCCCGTCCGTGTCCTGAATTGTGGGGAGGAGGAAGCCAAATTGCCCCGGTACGCCACTGTAGCAAAACTGTACACTGTCAGCAACAATACCATCAAAGCAGTGGAACCCTTGATCCCGTCCGACCAGGCGGAAGACAATGGCTCCAAGGGGCAGCTGGAAGACTGGTGCCAAAAATTACATGTGGGCACCGACTCCACCCCCTCACACCAAAAGCATGGGGTTTACCGGGTGGTACAGGAGTACGAACGGGTCTTCAGCAAACACCCCCTAGATTTTGGGCAGGTGAAAGGGGTTAAACATCAAATCCCCACGGGTGATCATCATCCCATTAAAGAGAGATACCGCCCTGTACCCCCCGCACAGTATCAGCGTGCCAAAGAAATGTTACGGGAAATGAAGGAGGCTGGGGTTATCCGAGATAGTTGTAGCCCCTGGGCAGCTCCACTAGTGCTCGTAAAGAAAAAAGATGGTACAATGAGAATGTGTGTAGATTACAGGCAAATTAACCGCATTACACATAAAGATGCTTATCCACTGCCTAGAATAGAGGAGTCACTAACAGCCTTAAAGTCAGCTAACTATTTCTCCACCTTGGATCTCACCAGTGGGTATTGGCAGGTTCCCGTGGCAGAGGCGGACAAGGAGAAGACTGCATTCACGACACCAATGGGCCTCTGTGAGTTCAACTGTATGCCATTCGGGCTCTGCAACGCCCCAGGGACATTCCAAAGGTTGATGGAGTGCTGCTTGGGCCACAACAACTTTGAAACCGTGCTATTGTACCTGGATGACGTCATAGTCTACTCCAAGACTTATGAAGACCACCTGAGGTACTTAGCAGAAGTGTTTGAGTCCTTGTCGAAATATGGCCTGAAGATAAAGCCGTCCAAATGTCACCTCTTGAAGCCAAAGGTACAGTACCTGAGTCATGTGGTCAGCGCAGAAGGTGTGGCACCTGATCCGGAGAAAGTCACCGTAATCAAGGACTGGCCAAGACCCACCACGGTAAAGGAGGTGCGGCAGTTCCTTGGGCTGGTGGGCTACTACCGAAGGTTCATTGATGGTTTCACCAAGATAGCAGCGCCCCTTCAAGATCTCCTGGTGGGCCAGCCAAAGCAGGCTAAGAAGCAGAGCCCTCCATTTGAATGCAGCAGCCAACTAGAAACATCCTTTGTCCGGCTGAAAGGGGCTCTCACGGGAGAAGAAATTCTGGCCTACCCTGACTACAGCCAGCCGTTTGTACTGTATACAGATGCCAGCAACGTGGGACTGGGAGCAGTTCTGTCCCAGGTGCAGGGAGGCAGAGAGAGGGTGATAGCGTACGCCAGTAGGAAGCTTCGGCCCACAGAAAGGAATCCAGAAAACTACAGTTCCTTCAAGCTGGAGTTCCTCGCTATTGTTTGGGCAGTGACTGAACGCTTCAAGCACTATCTGGCGTCGGCCAAGTTCACCATCTTCACGGACAACAATCCGTTGACACACCTGGCAACAGCCAAGTTAGGTGCGTTGGAACAGCGATGGATGGCCCGGCTGTCTAACTTTGACTTTACAATCAAGTATCGGGCTGGCAAGAAGACTAACAATGCTGATGCGCTGTCCAGAATGCCTCACTTACCCGAATCTGGAGAAGACCTGGATGAACACGAAGTTACCGGCTTTCCATCATCAGGGTGTTTCCCAGTGTGAGCATGCTGTGGGAGTGAAGCGCTCGAGCCAGCACGAGGTCTCGGTCAACCCATTACTCCACCATAATTGGGAAGAGACACAGAACGGTGACCCGGCTGTGCGATTGGTCAAGGAAAAGCTAGCACAAGCTGAGACTCATCTTGGCCCAGATGCTCCAGAAGAAGCCCAGCAGTTGTGGAAGGAGAGGGGACGACTGTTTACCTACCAAGGCAAGCTCTGCAAGAGATATGTCAACTGGCGAACGAATGAACTTGTCTGGCAGATAGTGGTCCCACAGAGGGATGCTCCAATGGTCCTAGCAGCTTATCATGATAACGCAGGACACTTCGGGTGGAAGAAGTTGGAGACCCTACTCCGTGATCGGTTCTACTGGGTGCACATGAGAAAGACAGTCGAGAAGTGGTGCCGAGACTGTGGTCCGTGTAATCTGAGGCGGAAAGATGATGCCAGCCAGAGGTCTCCCCTACAGCCAATTGTCACGAAGCAGCCCCTGGAGTTGGTGGCCCTGGACCACGTGAAGTTAACACCGAGCCAGTCAGGCTATGTGTACGCCCTCACCATTGTGGACCATTACTCGCGTTTCCTGGTAGTAGTGCCCGTGAAGGACCAGACGGCCAGAACAGCAGCGAGAGCGTTTCAGGCCTACTTTTGTCGACCTCACGGTTACCCTGAAAGGGTACTGACTGATCAAGGTCCTGCATTCGAGGCAGAAGTGTTCCAAGAGTTCTGTAACATGTACGGTTGTAAGAAAATCAGAACCACACCGTACCACCCCCAAACCAATGGATTGTGCGAGAAGATGAACCATGTGGTTATTGATATGCTCAAGACTCTACCTTTGGAAGAAAGAAACCAATGGCCAGAAAAGTTACCAGATTTGGTAGACTTGTACAACCATATCCCAGTAAATTCGACCAACTGCAGCCCTGCTTACCTGATGCGAGCCAGACCTGGCAAGTTACCTGTAGACTTGGAGATGGGGACTGTGTCACCTGAGGCGGTTCAGGAAATAGAGGATTGGGATACAGAGCGGCAGCAGCGGTACTGTAAGATCCAGGAATGCGTAGAGAGGAGCCTGTCTCAAGCAAGAACGAGACAAGAGCAGCATTACAATCAAACAGCCCCAGCAACTCCCTTAGCACCTGGAGAACAAGTCCTCAAGAAGAAGCGGAGGACGCATAAATTGGATGATCAGTGGGAAAACGAGCCCTACACCATTATCCCCTCCAACTTTGACAATAGTAAGGTATGCCTCATAAGCAAGGATGAAGGCAAGACCTATCAAGCAATTTCTCGAGACCGCCTGAAAGCGTGCCCTGAACGGTGCAGAACCCAAAAAGAAGTAGAAGTAGTACGAGAAAGTCCCCAAAGTCAAGAAAAAGAGGAAGAGATGATCCAAACCATCCTTGGAAAATTCCCCAAAACTTGGACCCGAATAAACAATGCCATAGTGGTACCAGTCTTGACGTTCCCGCAGTTGGTCGAGCCAGAAACAGAAGAGGTTCCAGATCCACCTAAAGAACCGGCCGCTCCAACACGAGGTGACACGCCAGCAGTGGAACAGGAGGTTCAACCCCCTACCAGTGGTGAACCTGCCGTACCCTTGGCGAATCTGAGATCCCGTAGGCAACCGACATGTATCCCTGTCAGGGTTAGGCCTACCAATCACACGGGGGGCAGACACTCTAAGTAGTCAGGGACAAACCCCAGAGCTACGCCGGTCCCAACGTAGCACTCGGGGACAGCCCCCTCCAAGGTATAGAATATAGAAAGTAAAATACCTAACAGAATGTAAATAGTTATGTGAAATGTCTGTAATATTGTGTATAAAATGCTTTTTGTCTTAGGTGATTAAGTAAATGGACAATTGGGCCACTGGACTATGGGTGGCCAACACCTAAATTGTTCATAGTTAGCACCAGTGTGCTCAACACCCCTGAAGAAAAACCCGTCCGGCGTGCATAGAGTGGGGTCATCAATGCTCTGATGCACGCCCAGAGCCTACGTTGGGGGTTGGATCGCGGCGGGTCCCCCATGGAGCAGTGTAATGGACACCCGACGGGGAGCCACACTGGACTCTTATAGTAGTGTTTAAGTTTGTAACGTTTAAGTAATGCGCCTCCCATAATGGGATGAAATGTTGTAACATGTTATGTTTGTTTCCACAGTCCGGGAGTACTGAATTTAACTAAGGGGGAGTGTGGCGCCCCAGGACCTGGTCGCCACAACAGCATTGCCCTCCCAAAGGGTTAATGCTGAGCCTGGAGGTAATTGGGAGATCCATTGGCCAGCAAGTTTAACACCCAACGCAGTTCTCCCTCCGGCCAGCAGGGGGAGCGCTGAACCTGGGATTCCAGGGAGCATCCCCTTAAGCCTGGTCTGAGGGAGGAAGTAGTGGTCAGTCTGTAGAGAGCAGTAGAAGTGAACAGACGCAGAGTGAGCTGTCCTGTGAATCTGGGGCCTAGAGCTAGAGTAGCTTGGCCCAGAGAAGCAGGAGTAGCTGAGAGGCAGCGGAGAGACTCGGACATCGGAGTCTGTAGCCACCAGGGCTTAAAATACTCCCTGGTAGCCGAATCCGAAGGGCAGGAGAGCTGCAAGCACCTGGCCCATAAACATCCCAAAAGTACAGCTGCAGCATCAAGGCCGGTGTGGATTACAGCAGAGAAGCACCAGAGAGGGAGCCTGCGCAGCCTGCTACAGAGGGAAAGGGACGCACCAACAGTCCCAGCAGCACAGAGGGCCATTGCTGGATTCAGAGAAGCAGGGTCCTATCGTAACAAAGCAAAGTACAGGAGTAGGCCTCATACTCAGCTGGCCAGAGAGATCACCCCAAATACTTCCAGGCCGACCGGATCCCCATCACCACCTGTAACGGTCTCCCAGGACTGGACTGTTTCCAAAGTAAAGAGGAAAAGGTAAAGAGACTGTTGTTTATGCCTGGTTCTTTCACCGCCTGTCGGCCCTGCACCGTGTTAGCCACACCACCTCATAGATTTCCACGAGCATTAACAGTATCCCCGGGGCTCCGCTCCACCTGTGGGGAGCAGTACCACCATTGCTGCCATAACATCACCTCGGAGGCCTCACACAGCAGCGGCGGCTTAATAGCCGCAGACCACAGGTGGCGTCACGAACACAAACTTTATTCATCTAGCCACATATTTTACTGACACCCACCAGGGCCACGGAGCCGGGCCCAGCCACCACTGACTACCACCGGACTAGTCCGGCCCGGCACCGGGTGTCCCATAGCCCTGGGGTGGGCAAGTCAGACCTGCCTCCCGGGGATCTGAGAGTCCGCTCATCACTATATATTATCTATCTCTATTCTCTATCTATCTATATCTAAGGGGCGGCATGGTGGCTCAGTGGTTAGCACTGCAGTCTTGCAATGCTGGGGGCCTGGGTTCAGATAACACCAAGGAAAACATCTGCAAGGAGTTTGTATGTTCTCCCCGTGTTTGTGTGGGTTTTCTCCGGATTCTCTGGTTTCTTCCCACACTCCAAAGACCTACAGATAGGGACTCTAGATTGTGAGCCCCAATGGGGACAGTGTTGCCAATGTATGTAAAGCGCTATGGAATTAATAGCGCTATATACCGTAAATGAATAAATATATATTATATTATCTTTTATATATCTCTCCATCTATCATCTATTTATCTGTATTATATATCACATATCCATCTATCATCGATCTGTCTATCTCTATTAACTATTATCTAATTATCTATTTTCTATCCAAATCTATCACTATTAACTCTCCATCTAATTTATCTATCAGACAGCTGGTATAAATCCGTGAGGAGGACGAGGCCGAAGATCAGCGCAGAACACAGGAGAAAGGGTCAGTGCAGTGATCTATCTATTATATGTCTGTATTATCTATCACATATCTATCTATTATCTATTTATCACTATTATCTGTCTATCTATATATCTATCTATTATATATCTGTCTATTGACTTCCACTATACTCAGTAAACAAGTCGATCCCGTCCGAGCATCAAAATGCTTGTTCCGAGCACCGGAGCATGTTCGCACTCGCCGGAGTCTATGAAGCGGTGTGTGCACATACGAGGTCTACACTGATGGACAAATAATCACAATATAGAGCCCAGTGTATTATATCAGCGAGCAGAGGATCTCAGGACTAGAGATGAGCGATCCCGATGTTCGGTGTTCGTTTTTTTTTTTTTTTTCTAGCCAAATGCCAACTTTAAGAAAAAACAAAAAAAAGAGTTTAGATGCTTTATGTAAGCTGAGCAATGGTGCCAGCATCGCTGTGCTCAGGTACGCTCGGTGCTCAGCCCGGTGCGAGCCTCTTGCAGTGTTTGAACTGCTCACACTGGAGGTAAAACCCCGCCCACCCTCTCCTGGAAATATTCTGCTTATGGCTGGCATTATGTGGGCGGAGACTCGAACGGCCAATCAGTGACTTCCATTGGGGTTCGGGTCAATTTCCAACTAGTGGAGGTACGACTGCTGCCGCCGAACCGAACTTTCACAGGTTCCCTCATCTCTACTCAACACCCCAAACTGGGAGAAAAGAAAGTGAATAAGATCAAAAAGGTTTTGTATAAATCAAAAAAAATTTTCATACAAAAAAATCCAAAGAAAACATTAAAAAAAATTATACATTTGAAACAGCTTTTTGATGTTTTTGCAGCCGCCCAGTGTGGTGTAAGATAACAAATTAAGCAGAAATCCTGGGGGGGGGGGTGATGTCAGCGCTGGCACCATTCATTCCCCTGCTCAGCATTGCAGATGTCACCACAGTTGAAAGCAATGATGAAAGATGCAGCTCTCTGCTTCCTCCTCCATCGTTCTGCTTCGGTGTTTGAGATCTGGCGTCTCAGCACAGGGGGGTGCGATGACGTCACTACTGTGTGCCCGCTGTGCCGAGCTGTGCAGAGCTGCAGAACACGCACCACTGCAGAGACCGGAGCAGTGCGGGAAAGAGGAGAGGTTTGTCTTTCTTTTTTTATATATATATACTGTATGTATGTGTGTGAATATATATATATATATATATATATATATATGTATATATAATGTATGTATGTATGTATATATATATATATATATATATATATATATATATATATATATATATATATATATATATATATATATATATATATATATATAAAACCTATATTTATAAGATGAGTAAAGAGAGCCAAGAAAAATATTTATTATATAATAAAATAGAAATCTTTATTAGAAAAATATTAAAAACAAGGAAAAAAGAAGAGGACACTGACATAGGATCAAGGTTGTAAAAAAAATATTAATAATGAGACACACAAAGTCAGAACAAATGAATGCTGCTGAACATATGAGGAGAAAAAGGAAATCTCCAAAAGTTAAATACACTGGAAGAAAAATTATTATTCCCAACAGGCTAGTCTCCTTTATAGACCTCTATAGAAGTGTCCCAAAAAAAGGGAGTTTTTTTTGTTTGCTATGGAAAAGCAACAGTCAGTTGGTGACTGTGTATAGGGATGGTTGCCACACAAAGCATAAAGCCACACTTATATCCACGCCATAATGGCACATAGTAGGGCCAGCGAACCAACTAAAGGAGTACTATAAAGATACCTACATGGAAATTCGGATTTAAGGAAACCAGGAATGAAACAATGGAAAAGACCTAAAAAGATTGCATGTGCTGGGATAGAACCTGAAGGGATTCAAAACAGAGACCCCATAGATATGTAGATTGCTGCCATGCCCGACTTACATCATATAAATACATTCGCCATAATGGCAGATAATGAGGTCGGTGAAGCAGCTATAAGGGTTACTTTCAAAGAAAGAAAACCCAAAGTAAAGCGAAGATAGGAAGAAAAAAGATGGTGGATCCAAAACGCAGCAATAGAATTACCTATGGTATAGCGTGTGCTCAAATGGGACAACCAGAGAACCAAAAAGAAGTACCCCTTGGCGAATGTATTTATATGATGTAAGTCAGGCATGGCAGCAATCTACATATCTATGGGGTCTCTGTTTTGAATCCCTTCAGGTTCTATCCCAGCACATGCAATCTTTTTAGGTCTTTTCCATTGTTTCATTCCTGGTTTCCTTAAATCCGAATTTCCATGTAGGTATCTTTATAGTACTCCTTTAGTTGGTTCGCTGGCCCTACTATGTGCCATTATGGCGTGGATATAAGTGTGGCTTTATGCTTTGTGTGGCAACCATCCCTATATACAGTCACCAACTGACTGTTGCTTTTCCATAGCAAACAAAAAAACTCCCTTTTTTTGGGATACTTATATAGAGGTCTATAAAGGAGACTAGCCTGTTGGGAATAATAATTTTTCTTCCAGTGTATTTAACTTTTGGAGGAGATTTCCTTTTTCTCCTCATATGTTCAGCAGCATTCATTTGTTCTGACTTTGTGTGTCTCATTATTAATATTTTTTTGGTGTGTATATGCCTATATTTGTACGCATAATTTTTTGACAACCTTGATCCTATGTCAGTGTCCTCTTCTTTTTTCCTTGTTTTTAATATTTTTCTAATAAAGGTTTCTATTTTATTATATAATAAATATTTTTCTTGGCTCCCTTTACTCATCTTATAAATATAGGTTTTCTCTTAGTTTTTGAGTAAGAGCCCACTTACATCGGGTCTCATTTAGGCATTTTCATGATTATTTTTCTTTTATTGTGTGTATATATATATATATATATATATATAAAATATATATAATTAGTGAGTACATTGGTGGCCAATGGCCATAATAGTTAGTGGAGGGCTATGGGGGTGCAATATAATATATGGAGGATTATGGCGGGTGCATTACACGATATGGAGGACTAGGGTGGTTACATTATATTATATGGCGGACTATAGGGATGCATTATAATATATGAAGAGTGCATTAGAATATATGGAGGACTATGAGGGCTGAATTATACTATATTGAGGACTATGGGGTGTATTACAATATATGAAGGAATATGGTTATGTATTATATATGGAAGACTATGGGGTGCATTATAGTATATGGGGGGGGGTTGCAGAGCCCTGTGTGTGTGTGTGTGTGTGTGGGGGTGCAGAGCCCTGTGTGTGTGGGGGTGCAGAGCCCTGTGTGTGTGTGGGGGGGGTGGAGAGCCCTGTGTGTGTGTGTGTGGGGGGGGGGGGGTGCAGAGCCCTATGTGTGTGTGTGGGGGGGGTGCAGAGCCCTATGTGTGTGTGGGGGGGGGGTGCAGAGCCCTATGTGTGTGTGGGGGGGTTGCAGAGCCCTATGTGGTGGGGGGGTTGCAGAGCCCTATGTGTGTGTGGGAGGGGGGTTGCAGAGCCCTATGTGTGTGGGAGGGGGGTTGCAGAGCCCTATGTGTGTGTGTGTGTGGGAGGGGGGTTGCAGAGCCCTATGTGTGTGTGTGGGGGGGGGGTGCAGAGCCCTATGTGTGTGTGTGGGAGGGGGGTTGCAGAGCCCTGTGTGTGTGGGAGGGGGGTTGCAGAGCCCTATGTGTGTGGGGGGGTGTTGCAGAGCCCTATGTGTGTGTGTGGGGGGGGTGTTGCAGAGCCCTATGTGTGTGTGTGTGGGGGGGGGGTGCAGAGCCCTGTGTGTGTGTGTGTGGGGGGGGGGGGGTCAGAGCACTATGTGTGTGGGGGGTGCAGAGCCCGATGTGTGTGTGTGTGTGTGTGCGCGGGGGGGGTGCAGAGCCCGATTGTGTGTGTGTGTGTGTGTGTGTGTGGTGGGGGGTTGCATGAACATAGCCTGAGTGTGCAGAGGGTGGGAAGAGGGTGGGGTTGGACAGTGAGGCCGGGTGGGGCCAGCTCTCACTGTGAGGTTCGGCATAGGAAGTTTTCATGTTTGGTTGAGCTGAAGGTAAATAAACTGTCTGCAGAGAATGAAGGGATAATTCAAGAGGAACAAAAGTTAGAAAAGAAAAAAAAAATGTGTGGGTGATTTAGGCTACATGCGCACGCTGCGTTTTTGCCGCGTTTTTTGGTGCAGTTTTGTCAGAACTTTCTGGCATCTGACTTCCCAGCAAAGTCTATGAGAAGTCAGATTTGTAATGTGCACCTTGCAGTTTGTCAGCGTTTTTTTTTGTCAAAAGTTTGTGACTAAAAAGATGCCGCATGTTCATTCTTTCTTGCGTTTTTGTCAACATTTGTCACCCGTTGAAATCAATGAGGGCATCAAAAAGGGAAGGAAAAACGCATGCGATCAAATTGGTGCGTTTGGCAAGCATTTTGCATGCGTTTTACCTGCGGTTTTGTCAACAGAAACGCAGCTCACCAACTTAGTTCCAGAATGACAAAATCAATGCTGGAGTGAATTTGACATGTCTGTGCCTGTGTTGGTTTCTCTGTCTCTCTTGCGCTCTCTCTCTTTCTCCCCAAGCAGTACATACTCACCGATCACGGCTGTCACACTGCTCCCCCGCCTCTCATCTTCTTTCGGACCCGCTCATTAGCCTCATACATATTGACTCCTCCCCCCGTCTGTGATTGGTTGCAGTCAGACGAGCCCCCATGCTGAGTGACCGCTGTCTGACTGCAACCAATCACAGCTGCGGTGGGCGTGTCTACATCGTACAGCACTGAAGAGAGTCGCTCTATCAGCGGTGGAGGACTCGAACTGTGACAGCAAACACCTGAGTGATGGCACCGATGACACTTGGGTGGTTTGCTGTGACAGCTGGAAGACATCAGGCTTGAACTGCAGTGAACTCGTGATGTCATTGCTGCGACACCCGTCGTACTGCTGTGACGTCAGGGATTCACCCTAGTTCATTCTGATTGCTGCGGCTCTGTCCACACTCACAGATGGCAGCCATGCTGTATGACCGCTGGCTGTGACAGGACAGGGATGTAGCAGAGCTGGAAGCGTCGTGGGACCTCATATGGATTACTTTGGACCTCGAGGGGTGTTTTGGGGGTTAATAAAGTGGTGAAAGAAGGGGCTTTTTATTTTATTTCAAATAAAGGATTTTTTTGGCTGTTTTGAGTTGATGTGGGGTGTCTCATAGACGCATACCATCACTAACCTAGGGCTTAGTGGCAGCTATGGTCTGCCTTTAACCCCTTAATACCCCGATAGCCACCGCACCAGGGCAACGAGAAGAGCCGGATCCAGCGCCAGAATTGGCGCATCTTATGGATATGCCACTTCTAGGGCAGCTGTGGGCTGGAAAGGGCCAAGTATTTATGGCCCTTTCCACCCTAATAATATCAGCCCCCAGTTATCTGCTGCAACTTGGCTGGTATTTTAAAAATGAGGGTACCCCACGTAATATTTTGTATTTTTTAATCAAATAATTAAAAAAAAAAGGGGGTCATCCCCTCTATTTTTCATAACTAGCCAAGGTACAGCAGACAGATGAGGGTTGCAGCTGCTGCTGTTCCTGTACTGGATATGAAAAATGGGGGGGACCCCATGTTATTTTTTTTTTTACCCCCAAACCCCCCCCCGAACAATAAAAAAAAAAAACAGCTAACCAAGCTGGCTATATTGTTATTTCTTTCTATGTATTCTGTTCTTTCTTTGTATCTAATCTATATGTTCTTATTATCTATCTATCCATCCATCTAACTAATATTTCAATTTTTTACAATCTATCATGTATTCTAGCTATCTATCCATTATCCTTTCCTATCATATTTCGTTTCTCCTTCAAAAAACGCAATGACAAAAAACGCACTAAAAACGCACCTACATTACAAGCGTTTTTGGGACATTTCCAGGCTCACTCTGACAAGGTGCAGTTTTGGTTGCAGTTTGTGTGCAGAAAAAAACTGCAGTGTGCGCATGTAGCCTTATATGACAATACAGCACAGAATAGCTTATAAAAAATGTTTGCGCTTATGTCGGACAACTTCTTTAGAGAAAATAAAAATTGAATAAAACTAATGTACCTCAAAAAGAAAGCTTTCAAAAATACACATTGTTGACTAAAACAATTATAAAATGACAGAAAAATAAGCATTAGGGCGTCCAAATTGTGAAGACAATGAAGGAAATCCCAATGTCATAATGTACCACACTAAGTGGATCCTGCCACGTCTGCTTCTATCCCTGCTGAACTGACTCCGGGGCCGCACGGGGGATATAGGAGGCGTAGAGGCCATGCATGGATTGGTCTCAGGGGCCACACGGCTCTGGTAGCAGAAGCGTCCATCTAGAACAGGGGTGGGCAATTAATTTTCCCATGGGGCCGCATGAGAAGTTGGGATGGCTTTAGAGGGCCGGGCTAATATAATTAACTCGGTTCCACTATATATATATATATATATATATATATATATATATATATATATATATATATATATATATATATATATATATATATATATATATATATATATATATATATATATATATATATAATGTGTGTGTGTATATATATATATATATATATATATATATATATATAATGTGTGTGTATATATATATATATATATATATATATATATATAATGTGTGTGTGTATATATATATATATATATATATATATATAATGTGTGTGTGTATATATATATATATATATATATATATGTATATATATATATATATATATATATATATAATACACAAAATGTATACATACATACATACACACACAATCCCCCATATACTACATCACTACACCCGCCACATATTACACCTGTAATATACATCCCTATACACTACACCTGTAATAAACTACACCTCTATATACTATACCACTATATACTACATCACTGCACCCCTATATACACCTGTAATATACTACATCACTATATACTACACCTGTAATAAACTGCAGCACTACATCACTATATACTACACCAGTGATAACTTACATCACTACACCCCTACATACACCTGTATTATACTACACCCCTATAAAACTATACCACTATATACTACACCCCCCCATATACCACACCTGTAAAACTACATTCCCATATACTAAACCACTACACCCCAACTATTTGTCAACAGTTAACCCCCTCCCCCCCATTGTCCCCGCAGGTTATTAGTAATCACTCGCCTCTCTTCTTATTGTCTCCTCCTCAGGCTCCTCCGTACGAGCCTCCTGCTGAGCAGCTTCACTTTCACATCCCCAGTCTGCGCCAATGCTGTATTCCTAGGAACCGCTGCCTCTCTCCATACGGCCCCCGCCACTGCAGCTTCTTCTCCTGCCGGGCGGGAACTTTTCAAATGACACACACGTGCCTTACTGACGATATCAGGGTGCGCGTGTGTCACAGAGAAAGGTGCCGGACAGCAACAGAGGAGAGATTCCTGCGTTCCGCTGCCTGCACTGACTGTGCGGAGCTGCAGGATCTGTCCTCTGTTTCCTACCCGGCACGCAGCGTGTGATGAGGGCAATCTGACCACAGGCCTCCCGGAGCCTGGAGCTCTGGAGAACAGGTCAGATTGCCCTCATCACTGACCGGCCAGCAAGGACGCCCTGAGCCAGGCGGGCCGGTCACAGAGAGTAGGCGGGCCGCCCCTTGCCCAGGTCTGATCTAGAACCTTCCACATGACTTTTCCTTCTGTCCGTGACTTTTACATTATTTATTTTACAGCTTTGAAATTCAGGGAAAAGATATGCAGAACGCTGCAGACACAATGGAAAAAGGAGAAATGGATGTGCGGAGTGATGAATGGAGTAGAGACCTTTCCACGGGTAACCTTCCTCAGTGAAGAGTCACCATTAAATATCAAGGAGAACAGTCACATTCCCAGCTGCAAGGAGAAAATGAAGTTACATTCTCCCTGCTGCCGCTCGTATACAGTCACCGATGCAGTGCAGGAAACAGTAACACTTACCGCTCACAGGCTGTCAGCCAAGGAACAAGAGGGTTGATTACTGTGCCCCCACTATGTAGTGAGTGGTGACTGTTACATCCTCTCCCACTGTGCTGGTGACTGGAAGTGAGCAGCTGCTGGGAGAATGTAGTTGCATTTTCTCCTTGCAGTCACTGTCACAATTTCTCCTCTGTCTTGTACGCAGTGAGTGACAATTTTGCCTCTCTATGGAATCAGGGCCGTGCCAAGCTGGTCGTTTGTTGAGCGACAGCTCAACTGTCCAATCTGAAACTGGGAGGCGCTTGGTTTCTTCAGGGGTTCCCTGTTCTGAGTGATTGATCAGTTACTGAGATGAGTAGTTAGTCCCAAAACCAGGGTATCACGGAGTTGCCGGGGTAACTGGAGAAGGGACCCCCCGAAACTGGCCCTCAGACTAAGGACTTTGTGCTGTCCCTTATCCCAGGGGTAGGCTTGATGGTATCCAGGTCTGGGCCGCCAGCGTAACACTAACTCCTGTCCAAACCCTGATCTAACACCCCCCCACCCCACTTACCGGCAAAGGAGATGCAAACCCCACAAAGGATCGCCATAAAGACCGGAATCACAGGAGCATAAACCGAAGGTATCATCTGCAGTAACAAGTAATATCTCAAACCTTAAATAGGGAGAACACAGCTGAATAGAAATTAGCCCCCCTCTCAAGGAGCCACAAACCACTCCACAGGACTGAAAAACGGTGTAAAAGACTCAGCTGAAGTTGAGCAACTAGTTTCAGGTTGCTTGTGAACAGAGTCCGACGCCAGCGCGTCTCCCTGCGAATGTGGGCCTCGGTTATCTGTGCTCTGATCTATAGCTCGGAGACCTTGGACCTCCTCTGACCATCCATTTGCCCATATCCGCTATCCTCCTGATATTCTGACCCCAGAGCTGACTATGCCTTTGTCTTTCCCCTTAGTTCACGGCATGCTCTCTTTGTATCTGACCCCGGAACGTTTGGCAACCCTGCCTCACGGCTTGTCCGTGAAGTGACTAGTGTCACACACTGTTCTAATAAACCAGATAGATATCATTTAAATGCTAGGTACTCAGATTACCACTATATCTGCAGGTAAATGGTATTTTTGTAGCTGTTTTAACCCAGAATGCTGCCTCAATTTGTATATAATATAAAACCAATTTTATTCAAATTCATTAAAACATTCAAAATTCGACCTGTGAAAAAATGTGACACATAAACAAAATCCCAGGACCATGGGACAGCTCCAATAGATCCTACCAGAAGAACAAAAACAATTGTTCCACAGAAAAATCACATTAACAGTACTGCCAGGGGAATAGTTTTTAAATGACCCTTGCTCTCTCTTTCCTCTGCCTGCCAATGGAGATGTAACTTAGGTCACACACACCCTAAAGGTAAAGAGGTGCCCCCATTCCTCGGCGGCTTTCCCTTCTAAGATATCCCTGATCTCCCTCTTGGTCGGGTAGAATCTACGGGGTTATACCATCAATAGTCAGGGAAAATCGGAAATAGCACTTATCTGAGAAATGTTCGGGTCAAAAGGTCCCTTAGCAGTATTTTTCTCATAACGTGAAGGTGTCCGGGCTTTCCATGGTCCTCAACCCAATAATATAAAATCACACAGCCTCGACGCGTTTCTCCCCATACAATTAATTGGGGTTCATCAGGAGACAATATTAGATATATGGCCCAATCGCCTGTGGAATAAAGAGATATCAACAAACCCCAAATCTAAACCATCATGCAGAATATCTTTAAATATTAGAAGGCAGGGATTACATACCAGAAAGCTGTTAAGGGGGCTACTCATTCCGCAGCACACACCTCTACATGTGGATGTATATCATAGACGCCTTGCCCTGCAGCTACCCTACCTTAAATACCCCCATGTAAAGTTTAATTGACCAGGTGATTGCCCCCGGGGATGCCCCATTACCATAGAAACCCCGGATCTTTATCATACGAACAATCACCATTCAGGGAGAAACGGAGCCCGCGCCGGAAGTAAATAAACCCACAAGACCCGTCCGGGTCACATGACCGCACAGGCTACGTCACCAGGTTGTCAGAGATTAGTTACAACCAGCGTGAGAGACCCGGATATGATGTGCGGTCCCAACCACCATGTATCCCAGCTGGTACCGCCCACGGGGGCGTCAACCCCGGAGTCACCTGACAGCATAATCCGTCCCCATCAGCTCCGAGGTGCATCCCCGCCCCCCTCAGCGTCACACAGGATCACAGTGTTTATCCATTTAAAGAATCTCTATCGATTCACATCATTCTAATCTTATAAATGTATACACTTATATAGATGTGTGGCAGCTTTTGTTTTGAGGAGGGAATCACCATTCTGACCCCGGAACGTTTGATAACCCTGCCTCACGGCTTGTCCATGCAGTGACTAGCGTCACGCACTGTTCTAATAAACCAGATAGATATCATTTAAATGCTAGGTACTCAGATTACCACTGTATCTGCAGGTAAATGGTGTTTTTGTAGCTGCCAGGTTTTCTTTTAAGTCCTTCTCGATATGTAACAAATTATTACATCCTATTGCTTCTTGCAGCTCAGAAGCTGAGTCTCCATTATTGCCAGCAGATGATGTCTATTCAGTTATTCAGTGGAGGTAAGCTTCACCGACTGCTGTTAACTTTTCGATCCTTGACAGCAGCATTTGCAGCTCGCAGCCTATGGGGTACAATGTTCCACATATCCAACGCCCCCAGCAACATTTATTATTGGGTGCATATGGGTTGCCATAATAGCTGGGGGTCTGCTAAAGACACCTTGCCCTATATAAGGGTACTCCTATGATCTCCACACCTAGATACATTCCTTCAGTGGTGTAGATTTCAAAATGAGAATTTTATGGGGTGTTTCCACTGTTTAGGCACATCAAGGGCTTTACAAACGTGACATGGCATCCTCTAGTTCAGCTAATTTTGTGCTCCAAAAGTCAAATTGTGCTCCTTCCCTTCCGAGCCCTGCCGTGGACCCAAGCAATAGTTTTACACCATATATGGGGTATCAGCATACACATGAGAAATTGCACAACAGAATTATATGGTCCATTTTCTCATCTTACCCTTGGGAAAATAAAAATTTGTGGTTAAAGCAACACTTTTGTGGGAAAAATTAAAATATTTTATTTTTTTCCTTCCATATTGCTTTTATTTCTGTGACGTATCTAAAGTGTACTTTGGCATTACATTACTGCTGTAGGAATATTACAAAAAAGGGATAAATACATAGCTAATGTGAAAAATGAGTAAAAAGACATAGGTATTGCATTACTGCTTCAGAGATATTTGCAAAGAGAGATTCTTAGCTTATGTATTGGCCAATCCATGTGAGCCCGATAACCTCGACAAGGTGATCTCAATATATTGGGAACCTAACCTTAAATGCCTCTGTGTGATTAAAAATCTGCATGTCTGCTTCCTGGCTAAATAAGATGGTGGACACACCCTGGCTATAGGGCAGAGTGCTTGGTCAGGTGCTTGTCAAGGTTATTGGGCTCACATGGATTGGTCAATAAATAAACTAAAAAATTGTTTTAAAGAACTGAAGTCCTCAGTGGTTGATACCTTTTTAATGGTGTTAAAGCCAGGGTCTTTTTTCCTCTCAGGTAGCTGGGACGGACCGGCCGGTTGTGAGAGCACCCTTAAAACACCATAAAGACAGGGACTTATAGTGGTTCAAATCAGCTCTGCCTTTATTAGAGTTGATGGTTCTTTTATACCTTTCAAACCGATTACACAATACGAGACACGTGATATGATTATACAACTTCAGATTATACCAAATATAGTCATTTGGAAATTATTCATGATATCATCACATATGGAAAGGATCAATGTTTCAATGCCAGAAAAGGATTAATATTTCAAGCCAAAGATATGTAATAAAAAGTGTTTTAAGAGATGTGTTCAATCAACCCTGTCAACCAAGCGCCAGGTCAAGATGACCGTATAAACAATAAAAGAATAGCAGATGTGGAATAGTCATAGCAGATGTGAAATAGAACATCAATTACTCATTCCAAACTTGCATAATGGATTGCGTAATGATTTCATAACTCATTGCATAACTATATTAGAATACAATGACCTTCTATAACTTCTATACTATGAGATACAAAATGGCTTCTCTAACAATTCCCCTCTTTTGATTAATTATGTTCTATCTCATCTGTCCCTTCCTATAGGGTAGACCGCAGAGACTTGTCCTACATTCATAATACACTAGGCTTTCCCTACGCGCATTATGGGGCCCTGCCATTCAAACGTGCTCTGTGGGATCGGCCTACATGTCCCTATACCCATCCTATCTACTGTTCCTAGAGGGGAACATATACTTAAGGCTATATAAGGCTATAGGCTATATATGTAGTATAATATCATATATGTATGTTCTACCAGTTTATTCATTATGTAAATGTGGTATATGTTTGTATAGTCCTTATAGTGTGTTTATATATCACACACTTTGTGGTGTAACTTTATAGAGTCTTTATAGTGTGTTTATATATCACACACTTTATGGTGTTTTACACAATATTAAAGTTCTTTTCATGCTGATGTTCTTGCATCTTGTGGTCAAACGATTCCATAGGACTTCCACAGTAGGCACAGTCGGTTAAGTCTGCCAGGGTATCTTTGTCACATATCATACATCTGCATCTCTTTGTGGTTGTTATGGTCATCATTACTTGAGTTTGGAGGGATTCAATATCAATAGCTTCTCTCTTTTGGGGTTTGCATGTTCCTGAAAAACAGCTACAATTAGCTCCTAGAATTTTCTTTACAAGCATTACAAACAATTTTACCAATACTGCAATTACTAATATTATAAATGCTCCTTGAATGACATAATGTATTATCCCTGTGATCCATCCACCTACACCCTTGAATAGATTCAGTGGGTTTAACCAGGAAAGCCATTCAGGGAAGGGTAGTTCACTCAATGCATTGGCTTCCTTAAATCCCTTTTTAAGTCTTTCTGCTTGGTTTATATCATGTGTAACCTGCATCAGTCCTTCAGGGTTTATGAAGTGACAACATGAAGGTCCCACCACCTGACAAAAACCTCCACTAGAAGCAGTGAGATAATCAAGTACCATAGAATGTTGATTGGTAATGATAATGAGCTGCTTCGTGTAGGCTGATTCTATATTTATAGCATCAAATAATAGATCAGTCACATTATCAAAAATATCTCCTAGTTCTTGAATCATTTGGGCATTTCTCATATTCCCCAACATTACTCCTAATGGACCTGTCAGTACCATTCCTGCCTGCATGTACCATGGTGTACTAAACAAATGCTTCTGTGTCTGTTTGCTAGATTTTGTGTCAGTTACACGTTTTGCAAGCATGTGTTGAGGAATGTTTTTGTATGGGAAATCATTCTCACTCCATACCCATGTTGCAGGTTCCAATCTAGCCAATGTACAGGTTCCCTCCGCTCCCTTTGGAATCCATCTATAAGCTTTTTCCCATCTTTGTAGGGATATACAAGGAGATCTGGTACAATACAGATTTTGGTTTGGGGCATAACCCCTTATTTCAAAACTATCTTTTACTATTTGATTGGGTATGGGGGTTACAAAACAAGACATGATATTAATATATATTCATGATACATTACAAATTTATTGTCCCGCTGTTTGTTCCTAAGAGGAGAACAACATATAGAAAGAGAAGCAGTACACAATACTTCCCTAATGCCATTTCTTTAATCTTTGTGAACCCTCCTGCAATGGGATGTATGGACTTTTACTGAAGTTGGTGTACTAAGTTGGACTTGGTGTAGATCCAAGTCTCCCCCACACGCCTCCAGACCGTCACCCAATCCCCCAAACTTCAGAGAATGTGTGCCAGATTGGAAGGATCTGGAATGAAACTGAAATCAACTGTTTATTACATGGTATTACATATTTAATTAATCATTTATATATTAAAAATTACACGTCTAATTACTGGATCTGTGAACAAAAATTACATTTTGTACCCTTTTATCTTTTATCTTTTATACATATCTTATATATACAATTTCTATCATGTGCTTTTCTAGTAATAACATATCATTTTCTGCACTGGATTGCCTCTGACCAAATCTGGGAAGAAATCCACAGAACACGCACAAACTTGACGATACACTTGCTTATGGTATATCACTATAATTTATCTGCGATCTCTGAGATGGGAAGAGCCAATGCAGGGTATATTTCTATGAACTATACAGTTTTCCTTCTTACATTATTTTGGGCATGTGTCTTACAAGTCTGGGTAAATCTGGACTAAATTCTGGTGTCACCCATACCTTGTTTTTTTTTAAGACACACTCTTATATCCGTTTTTCACAGAGAATTCCTTATTAATCTATTGGTTACCTGGACCATCAATAAGAAGAGAGCTTATGGCAGAGAAATATTACCGCCCTGTATCCACAGACCTCAGTCAGCTGGGCTTCCTGCGTCTCTATCTCCACTCCTCGTTGAATTTCTTGTACCTGTAGGGATTTAAGAACACAAGAAGTGGCAGACGTCACAGACGTGACAGGAGCCACCAAGGTGGTCTGTACAGGGAAAGATGGAAAACTCTCAACTCTAGGCCCGGTTATTATTTCTTTCTTAACTACACCTGTGTAAGCATCTTTTTGTGCTCCATCACTGTCAGCTCAGGTCTAGACTTTATCTTCATTGTACCTGGCTTATTTAATAACAGGAGAGCAATAACAGGGGAACCTTCATTCGGGCTCATACGTATTCTACAGTTTTTCTTATTTCAGTTGACATTGTAAGGACCTTTAACTATCTTACCCAGTTCTGCTTTTCCCATTCAGAGAGGGCCTCATCATCACTTCCTTCTATATTAATATAGGCAAGAAGGGAGTGGTTTAAATTTTAATTATTTCGTGCTGTGTAAACCGTAGCATTTCCAGTGCAGAAGCGACCAATCATCTGTAAAAACAAAGCTAAAAATACGTCATCATATCATTCTTACAACATTACCTCCAACCAGTTAATAGTCTTCAGCATTTATACTTTATATGGATATGGTCAAAAATACTAAACAAAACAATTATATTTTCATTTTTCTGCTTAATAGACATGTTTCATAGTGGCTATTACAAGGGAAGTGCTACTATACTACTAGAGTATATAATAGATAACCTCCCTTCCCCCCTTTTGTATATTTATTCACTCAAAATTTACAAACAATTTGTCTCTATCACTCAAAATTTACAAACAATTTGTCTCTAAACTTCATTTATCATCTGTGTCGAATAACAAAGTAGCTGGATTAAATATTATGAGTAGAGCTACCTTACACTTTGCTAGTCAGTTCATTTAATAAATATTTTGTCAATACTTGAAATAGTAATTACTATACTGAGTATAGTGCCTTGTATTTCTAATGTGTATTACCAAATTAACATTAACATACTTCCTTTGCACGGGTAACCACCACTGGAACATATATATACACAAATATTTATACATACATATCCCACTGGATGGTGTTTTTTCCCTAAATTATAACAAAACAAATAAAATGAGATATTTTCCAGTCATGAATTATGAATCCACGGAGAATGTCACCTCCTCAGCATCACAAAACCCCTCTTTTGATTTTAGAGTTTTGCTGTTAGAATTTTAGAATTTTGTTCCCGTTACATGCTGCCAGCACATAAAATAGTTTTGTGACACTGAAGGAATGACACTCCCCAACTCACAACCCACCAATTACTCCAATCCTGTTCTTTTAGATAATTTTCTACCTGTTTTGTAATGGCTTCCATTCTGCTTTCTACTCAGGGGATATTATTTTATACACAAATATACAGGTACCTTAATTTTGATGATGGTTCTCATTCAGCTTGCTTTCATCTATTTAAATCAAAGACATCATTACAACAAGCATAGATTTCGGCATTGGTCCTGTAACAGTGATTCTATTTTTTATAATGAACTATTCTAGCATTTTTGTTTATTAATTAGTATAAGGCTTATTCTCATATCTATTATACTATACAAATCTTTGCTAGTGGGAAGGGTTACCTGTGCAGTGGCTATGGAGCCATCTACAGGTTTGACCCTAATTATTTGCTTTCCTTGGGGGCTGCCTATTTCCCAGTCTCAGTATGTTGTTTTTATGATTGCAACCTATATCTGTTCTAACAAATGCTCCCTTTCTCTGTACCTCCCGTTGTTGCCCTTTTCTTCTTATCCTGTAACAGTCTCGTTTATAGTGTCCCCTTTTTCCACATCCAAAACACAATCCCTTTTCTTTATACTCAAAGTCTGGCATATTATCCATTCTACGCTCAGTCTGTAATCCTTCCACTGATCTTTTTACCGCATTATCAAATGCTCTTGAGTGTATGTTTACCATTACAGGGGTTTGTTCCTGAGCTTTCTTTTTCATCATCTGATCTTCTATAGCTCTTATCATGTGCAATGATTGTTCAAGTGGTACACATTTATAGTCTATACATGTTCTTACTACTTCTTTTCTAAGATCTCTCCTTAACCCTTCCTTAAACATACCCTTAAAGAGCGCTCTTTCTTTAAAGTCAAAGGACTTTAAGTCATAACCATTATCTGTAAAAAGGGAAACACATCGAGCATGATATTTGTCTACTCTTTCATCTTGCCCTTGAAACATTTCTGAACACAATATATCAACAAACTTCTCCTCTGATATCTTAAGTCTATCCTCATTGTCATGGTCATTTATAAGAGGATGATGGCGTTCAGAAGTCCGGAGCCACGCTGCAACTTGAGCATGGTATCCGTGCTTCTGAATCCATTGGTAATTCTCTCGGCCGAACTGCTGCCACCGGCAAAAATCTAAACAACCTGTCTTAGGCATCCCCGCCTTCTTCAATATTTTAGCACTGTTCTTAACTGCTTTTTCTCCATTCTCCCTTCTGACCAAGTCAATCATCTTGAATCTTTGATCCATACTGTTTGACCTAGTAGAATGTCTGGTAAGACTGGTTCCCATAGTGTGGTAGTTAAAAGGTAGCGGCCCTCCACCTCACACTATCTGCTGATCTGCCCAAAGGGTAGCGATCCCTTGGCTAGCAGTTCAAGCGGTTGACTTATGTCGGCTAGCTACTAATTCCTTTCCGCTAGCTACTAACCCTTCCCTGAATCTAGTATTTACTGGCTAGCAGTCAACGAGAACCCCTATCTTTCAAGGTAATCAAACCAGTTTGTCTTTCTTTTCTAATATACCATTGTCTAAGCTAGTAAAGACACGCAAACAAATACAACACAACTCCAATTGCAATAGCTATATATTCCTCATTCCTCAGAATCATCTGATGCTGACACTTCCATTCCTGAATCCACCCATGGTACAGGGTGTGCGTCTATTCTGATCTTATTCCCTGATCTTATGCTGGGGATACAAGATCCTGCTCGCTTTCGTGGTCTTGGTCTGCCACAGGCAGCACAATATTCACGCCAATCAGGATTTTGTTCTCCGCACACACAAGTCCATCCTCCTGGTCCCGTTACTAGGGCTGAATCCACCCAGAGAGTGTAATCCAGTGGATCCTCTCTCATTCCCAGTCCAACAACTCTCTATATATCTTCTATTGCAACTTTACCTTACAAATACAACGTTACTAAGCAAAGACAATGTTCACCATTCCTAACAAATTATATGCAGCTCAAACCATACCTCTAAATATCAGAGATGTAAAACAACTGTTAACAATATATACTAGACTAGATCTTCTGTTTTTGCTCATCTAGAAACAAATGACATACTTCTAACTCAGTTAATACACGGCATTCCAATTCTATGAGCTCTGTTCAGCGAGTGCTCTGTACAGCGAGTGCGGGTTATAAGGTCACAACGCTGCAGTCTCCGTTCTCCCCCCTCACTTTTCACTGCAAGTCTTTGACTATACAGGGGAAAGTGACAGAATTCTATCACACCTAATATCAAAAAAACAACTTCAATATATCAGATTGAAAAGGTAATAAGGAAAAGTAGCCAAGTATTATATTATTAGTTAGTGGGTTAGTATTGTGAAACAGATAAAGAAAGAAGACAGAAGAAGAAAGGAAAATCATTTAGCAGCACTACTTATATTACTTATATATAAAACACTTTGTTTTCAGCATATAGGACAAGACAAACAAACAATAAACATAAAGGCTACCTGAGGAATCGCGAGTTTCTCGTTTATATCCCCCGGAGACTGACTCATGCCCTCTACCCCCTCTTGAAGAGAAAATACGTTGAGATCAAAAAGATCAACTTACCTAGGTTTAGTATTTTCTGTTCAAGCGAGGATAACGCTGTGTTCAGTCTTAGACGGATGGAAAGGGGAAAGTCTGGGGTCCCAGTCATGGGGCTCGCTGAGGGCCTCCAACTGTTAAAGCCAGGGTCTTTTTTCCTCTCAGGTAGCTGGGACGGACCGGCCGGTTGTGAGAGCACCCTTAAAACACCATAAAGACAGGGACTTATAGTGGTTCAAATCAGCTCTGCCTTTATTAGAGTTGATGGTTCTTTTATACCTTTCAAACCGATTACACAATATGAGACACGTGATATGATTATACAACTTCAGATTATACCAAATATAGTCATTTGGAAATTATTCATGATATCATCACATATGGAAAGGATCAATGTTTCAATGCCAGAAAAGGATTAATATTTCAAGCCAAAGATATGTAATAAAAAGTGTTTTAAGAGATGTGTTCAATCAACCCTGTCAACCAAGCGCCAGGTCAAGATGACCGTATAAACAATAAAAGAATAGCAGATGTGGAATAGTCATAGCAGATGTGAAATAGAACATCAATTACTCATTCCAAACTTGCATAATGGATTGCGTAATGATTTCATAACTCATTGCATAACTATATTAGAATACAATGACCTTCTATAACTTCTATACTATGAGATACAAAATGGCTTCTCTAACAATGGCTAACTGAAAAGATGGAACTAAAGACACTTCTGAAGCAACGTGCACAACTGGACAGCGACATTTTTCTTATCCAAATGCAAAAAGGAGAATCTGATCCCCAAAGGACTTTGGATTACAAACCCAATTCTACATACCTAAAATCCCCATTATGCACAAAACCTTTGTCACAGGACTTCTGAGAGACTAAGGAACCACCTTTTGCATGTCTTCTACAGCATCAAGAGTAAAATCCAGAGGGAATTTGAAACACAAAGGAAGACGCTTCCAGAAAGCACAGAGCAAAAAGTACAACACTACTACTACAGACTACGAACCTTTCTGATCCACAACAAGGAAAAGAAACTACATTGACTGCGCCTCAATTCTGGACTTAATACAAACAGGTTGAGAACAAAGCCAAAACCTAACAACTTGGACAACCACTCCATTCAAGACACAAAAGCATCTAACTGTGTTATCAATCTCTCGGATTATAAACCCAACAAAGTGGAACTTGCTGTGGTTTCTAGGGGACTCTCATTTTGTCCTACTAAAGCTCTAGACAAAACTGAACTCTGCAGCGACATGGAAGATTACTTCAGGAGACTGCGTCTGAGGGAATATTTTAACGATGCAGATGTTTCAGAATCCACCCAGACTGAAGGAAGACTGATCTTGACAACCAGGAAAAGGTCAGATTGGACACCTCCACCAGGACGCAACCTTCATTTGGATAACTATATAGACACTTTCAGACATTTGGTAAAATCCAGTATCCTAGACACACAAGGGAGGCAACCATCCAACATCAGTGCCCAGGAGAGAAAGTCCATAAAATCTTTGAAAACCAACAAAGAAATCATCATTAAACCTGCAGACAAAGGGGGTGCAATAGTCATGATGAACAAATCACACTACATGAATGAAGCACACAGAGAACTGATGGACACACGCTACTATAAAAAATTGGAGTCTGACCCTACACAGGACTATTACAAGGAACTTAACAAGTTGGTCTCTTGTCTGCCTGACATATCCTCAACAGCTGATGAACTGATACCGGTAAGTCCAAGAATAGGCACATTCTACATGCTTCCCAAAATTCACAAATCTGGAAACCCAGGAAGACCCATCATTTCATGTGTGGGCACTGGGCACTCTCACTGAACAAGTGTTTGGATGGGTAGAGAGTATCCTTAAACCCTTGGTAAGGGATACAACCAGCTACATCCAGGACACTACTGACCTATTGAGAAAACTATCAGCAATAGGTTCTCTACCAGAGGGAACCATCCTTGCCACCATGGATGTGGAATGCTTGTACTTTAATATTCCACACCAGGATGGATTGAATGCCTGCAAACTCTTCCTGGAAAATACAGGAACTTATACCGATTCTGTAGTGAAGCTTACAAAATTCATCCTCACCCATAATTACTTTGCATTTGACAATAACGTATAGCTACAGGAGACTGGGACTGCAATGGGAAGCAAAATGGTACCACAATATGCAAATCTTTTCATGGCCAAGCTTGAGAGTGACTTTTTATCCTCTTGTCCTATCAGGCCTCTGGCCTACTACCGTTACATTGACGATATTTTAATCATCAGGACAGAGTCTGAGGAGCAGCTGAAGACCTTCCATGAACACTTTAATCCATTTCATCCCACCATCAACCTAACACTCAACTACTCCTGCACTGAAATCAACTTCTTGGACACCATCATTAAACTACGGAACAATGAAATAGAGACATCCCTGTACAAGAAGCCAATTGACCGTCCAACATACCTGAAATGGGACAGTTTTCATCCAAAACACAAACTCTATAGTGTACAGCCAGGTTATCGGGTACAATCGGATATGTTCCAACAGTACAGATAGAGACAATCACCTTGAGGGCCTCAGAAAGACCTTTCTGAATCAAGGCTACCACCCAAGAACAATTGAAAACCAGATTACAAGAGCCACCAGAATATCAAGAAACCATCTCCTACATTATAAAACTAAAGAAAACAACCGGGTCCCTCTTGCAATCACCTACAATCCACATCTGGAGGTGTTAAGAGGAACTGCATGGAAACTACAACCATTACTGCAAAAAGATGCCCGGTTAAAATCTATCTTTCCAGCCCCCCCACTTCTGTGTTTTAGACAGCCCCCAAATCTAAGAAGCTTCATTGTCAAAAGCTCCCTGTCCTCTCAAACAGGAACACTTCCCTGCAACCAGAAAAAATGTAAGACCTGTCCATTTATATTGACAACGGACAAGATAAAGATTCCCAGATCACATCAGGACTACAAGATCCCAGGTACCTTCAGCTGCACCACAACCAATGTGGTGTACTTAATTATATGTACCAAATGTCCAACTGGGGGTCTGTATGTAGGGGAGACAGGACAACCACTCAGGACAAGAATGAATTCTCATCGCCACACTATTAGAGAAAAAAGGATAGATCTACCTGTGGCCAAACATTTTTGTAACCCAGACCACAGCATCATGGACATGAAATTGCTGGTATTGAAAGGAAACTTCAAGTCCCAGAGAGATAGGAGACTATGGGAGTACAAACTTATGATGACCTTTGACACATTCAGAGCAGAAATGAATGTGTCTCATGGATTCATGTCTTTTTACATCAATTAAGAGATGTGTTCCTCAGACCATCCGGGGGCATCACAGCCCTGGACCAGACCTCAATCAGAGGTCACTAAAACTTTCACCCTGAACTGCAGCAGCAATATTTATGGCCACAACAGTTTGTCCTCTTGCCATAATGATAGTTCTGCTTCACATAACTTTTTATTTACTGCCCCATTCTATGTCATGTTGTGTATAAATATGTGACTCTTCAGATTTTGTGTTATATTGAGCCTGAAGAAGAGACCTGAGTAGTCTCGAAAGCTTGCTATTATTACCATCTTTTCAGTTAGCCATTAAAAGGTATCAACCACTGAGGACTTCAGTTCTTTTAAACAATTTTTTATCTCTACTGGCTAACACGGTACAAAGATATATTTTACCTGTGCATAAACTAAGAATCTCACTTTGCAAATATCTCTAAAGCAGTAATGCAATGCCTGTCGTTTTACTCATTTTTTCTCATTACCTATGTATTAATCCCTTTTTTCTAATATTTCTACAGCAGTAATGCAATGCCAAAGTATCCATATATTATTGTGTGCCACTGGATATGCTTTTGTAGATATGTTTTATTGAATGTCATTTTGAGCACTTCAAAGGGTGCAGTTTTTAAAATGTCATTTTGGGTATCTTCTGCCGCATAGGCCTTTTAAAGTAGAACACTACACACTTTGGAATTTGTATGGATTTATGTGTGTCTGTGTATGTTTGAGGTTATATTATTAAAAGCTTATAACTTCAATTTTATTCATGGCAGATGACAGTACCAGGAGTTCCACACAGAATGCTAAGGGAAGTGAAAGTAACACAGAAGCGAAGCCATATTCATGTTCAGAATGTGGGAAATGTTTTGCTCAGAAATCACAGCTCATTACACATGAGCGAATTCACACAGGAGAGAAGGCATATTCATGTTCAGAATGTGGGAAATGTTTTGCTCAGAAATCAGATCTCAGTACACATGAGAAAATTCACACAGGAGTGAAGCCATATTCCTGTTCAGAATGTGGGAAATGTTTTGCTCAGAAATTAGCTCTCATTACACATGAGAGAATTCACACAGGAGAGAAGCCATATTCATGTTCAGAATGTGGGAAATGTTTTGCTCAGAAATCAGTTCTTGTTAAACATGAGAGAATTCACACAGGAGCGAAGCCTTATTCATGTGCAGAATGTGGGAAATGTTTTGCTCAGAAATCAGATCTCAGTACACATGAGAAAATTCACACAGGAGTGAAGCCATATTCATGTTCAGAATGTGGGAAATGTTTTGCTTTGAAATCAATTCTTGTTAAACATTTGAAAATTCACACAGGAGAGAAGCCATATTCATGTTCAGAATGTGGGAAATGTTTTACTCAGAAATCAGATCTTGTTAGACATGAGAGAATTCACACAGGAGAGAAGCCATATTCATGTTCAGAATGTGGGAAATGTTTTACTCAGAAATCAGATCTTGATAAACATGAGAGAATTCACACAGGAGAGAAGCCATATTCATGTGCAGAATGTGGGAAATGTTTTGATCGGAAATCAAATCTCATTACACATGAGAGAATTCACACAGGAGAGAAGCCATATTCATGTTCAGAATGTGGGAAATGTTTTGCTCAGAAATCAGTTCTTGTTAAACATGAGAGAATTCACACAGGAGCGAAGCCTTATTCATGTGCAGAATGTGGGAAATGTTTTGCTCAGAAATCAGATCTCAGTACACATGAGAAAATTCACACAGGAGTGAAGCCATATTCATGTTCAGAATGTGGGAAATGTTTTGCTTTGAAATCAATTCTTGTTAAACATTTGAAAATTCACACAGGAGAGAAGCCATATTCATGTTCAGAATGTGGGAAATGTTTTACTCAGAAATCAGATCTTGTTAGACATGAGAGAATTCACACAGGAGAGAAGCCATATTCATGTTCAGAATGTGGGAAATGTTTTACTCAGAAATCAGATCTTGATAAACATGAGAGAATTCACACAGGAGAGAAGCCATATTCATGTGCAGAATGTGGGAAATGTTTTGATCGGAAATCAAATCTCATTACACATGAGAGAATTCACACAGGAGAGAAGCCTTATTCATGTGCAGAATGTGGGAAATGTTTTGGTCTGAAATCACATCTCATTACACATGAGAGAATTCACACAGGAGTGAAGCCATAGTCATGAATAGAATGTCTGTTTTAGTAAATATTAATAGACTTTTACTATCTGTTAATAAAGAGTTCATTTTATGTCATTACGGTTGTGTACTTTTTATAATGGATCATTTGCAAATTAATCATCTTTTTACACATTTTTAATTTGGAGATTTTGTTTATAGCCAAGTTGTACGCTTTATTCATCGATTTGTATATTGCTTGAATGAGAGCAGAATCCATTTTGTTAAATCTACACTCCATTTTGTCTTTGTGTAAGTATCATGTCACACACAACGACAGCGACGACGACGTCGCTCCTAAGTCACCATTATCTGTGATGTAGCAGCGACCTTGATAGCAATGACGCTGTGTGTGACATCCAGCAACAACCTGGCCCCTGTTGTGAGGTCGCCGGTTGTTGCTGAATGTCCTGGACTATTTTTTCGTCGTTGCTATCCCGCTGTGAAGCACACATCGCTGTGTGTGTGACAGCGAGAGAGCAACAAACTGAATGTGCAGGGAGCCGGCTTCTGCGGACGCTGGTAACCAAGGTAAATATTGGGTAACCAAGGGAAGCCCCTTGCTTGGTTACCCGATATTTACCTTGGTTACTAGCATCCGCCGCTCTCACGCTGCCAGTGACGGCTCCTTGCACACGTAGCTGGAGTACAGATCGGGTAAATAAGCAAAGCGGTTTGCTTATTAACCCGATGTGTACTCTGGCTAGGAGTGCAGGGAGCCAGCTCTAAGCGGTGTGCGCTGGTAACCAAGGTAAATATCGGGTAACCAAGCGCTTGGTTACCCGATATTTACCTTAGTTACCAAGCGCAGCATCGCTTTCATGCGTCGCTGCTGGCTGGGGGCTGTGTTGGGAATGTCAGCTATGTTTTGGCTGCTGTGAGGCTCCCTCTTGTGGCTAGGAATGGTTTGGACAGAGACCAGGTGTGTTGAGCAATGGGCGTTTCCATTGCTAACTCTCTGCTTATTTAAACCCTTGTGTTGTGAATGCTAGTTATGTTTTGGCTGCTGGGAGGCTCCCTCTGGTGGCCAGGAATGGTTTGGACTTGGACCAGGTGTGTTGTCCAGTGGGTGTTTCCTTTGCTAACTCTCTGCTTATTTAAATCCTGGTCTGATTGCAGGCTGTTTCCGGATGTCAGTTGTTCTTTGTATCTCCAGCCTGCTTAATCCTGCTCTACACCACATCTTCCCCAGATAAGTGCTTGCTCTTTATTTATTGTCTGGTTCTTTTGTTTATCTGGGTTTGTCATTTGCTGTGGTTGGTTTCAGTTTATTTGCTTGCAGGGATTTTCCCCCTTAGTGGATTGTTGAGGAACTCCCTGCAGTTCTGTGTGGAGTATAGCTCCTTTGGGTCCATGTGTTTATGGCTTGTTGACTTTATGATTCTTGTTTTCTGTTCATTGGTATGACAAGGGCACCTGGTATAGGATATAGGACGGATTTCAGATCGTGCGATCTGAGGGCCTTTTTGTACTATCAGGAAGTTGGTATTTTGCAGGGTTTTTCTCTGGCCACCATCAGTCTCTTTCCTGTCCTTTCCTATTTTAGTCAGCGGGGGCCTCACCTTTTGCTAATCCTGTCATCTACCTGTGTATTGTGTTTTTCCTATATCACCGCAGTCTTTGAATGTGGGGGGCTAGCTATTCTTGTCTATTTTCTGAGGCAGAGAGTTATTCATCTTTCCTACCTTTAGGATAGTTAGTTCTCCGGCTGGGTTCGCGGTGCACAGGATGTTAGTTCACCCCTCGGCTACTTCTAGTTGTGATGGTTAGTAAGGGGATGGCAGCCAGATTAGTTGCCAATGCTCTTGTCACCTTTTGCCAATGATTTGTGGTGGTCTTCCATGGTTCCGGATCATAACAGCACTGGTCGCTGGTGAGATCTGCCTGTTTGACAGCTCACCAGCGACCATGTAACGATGCAGCAGCGATCATAAGGTCAAAATGTCGTCGTGATCGCTGCTGCGTTGCCACGTGTGACCTAGGCTTAGGGGTGCTTCACACATAGCGAGCTCACTGCCGAGATCGCTGCTGAGTCACGCTTTTTGTGACGCAGCAGTGACCTCATTAGCGATCTCGCTGTGTGTGACACTGAGCAGCGATCTGGCCCCTGCTGCGAGATCGCTGCTCGTTACACACAGCCCTGGTTCGTTTTCTTCAAAGCCGCTCTCCTGCTGTGACACACAGATCGCTGTGTGTGACAGCAAGAGAGCGACAAATGAAGCGAGCAGGGAGCAGGAGCCGGCGTCTGACAGCTGAGGTAAGCTGTATCCAAGATAAACATCGGGTAACCAAGGTTCCGGCTCCGGCTCTCTGCACATGTAGCTGCTGTACACATCGGGTTAATTAACCCGATGTGTACAGCAGCTAGGAGAGCAAGGAGCCAGCGCTAAGCAGTGTGCGCGGCTCCCTGCTCTCTGCACATGTAGCTGCATTACACATCGGGTTAATTAACCCGATGTGTACTGTAGCTAGGAGAGCAAGGAGCCAGCGCTCAGTGTGCGCGGCTCCCTGCTCCCTGCTCACACTGGTAACTAATGTAAACATCGGGTAACCATACCCGATGTTTACCTTAGTTACCAGTCTCCGCAGCTTCCAGACGGCGGCTCCGTGCAAGCGCAGCGTCGCTTGCACGTCGCTGCTGGCTGGGGGCTGTTCACTGGTCGCTGGTGAGATCTGCCTGTTTGACAGCTCACCAGCGACCATGTAGCGATGCAGCAGCGATCCTGACCAGGTCAGATCGCTGGTCGGATCGCTGCTGCATCGCTAAGTGTGAAGGTACCCTAAAGAGCCTGTACTGTATCTCCCCTAGTGTAATGCAACAGAGACCCTCTGTTTACTTTAGATAAGGGCTTGTATAGTTTCAGTTTCTTTTGTTAAAAGTGAAGTTCAGGAATGTGAAACTAAAAAGTTTATATAGTCTTATATAAATGAGTGATGATGATGTATTATTTTATTTGTTTGAGACAAAGGGAGAGCTATTTCTGATACTTTGTCTCAGAGGGGTGTCTCCTATATATACATACATACAAGATCTTTATAATTTAATTTAATTAGGACCACACACGCAAAATCTTATATGTCCCATGCTGATTGGCAACAATAAATCTGGTGCCTGAACAGCGACACACTATTTCTGAGAACCGCTGATCCAACCGTCTTGCCTTCCTCAAAAAGGCAACTCAAGCTGTATCAAAAGGTAGGAAGCTGGGGGGGCGTGGCCTGGCAATGGCTCGGAGCAGACGTGTGTGTGCTGAAAGTTCCTGGCACCCACGGGGGAATCTTGCCCTGCAGAGGAGCTATTTCGCCGGAGAAGGACTGTGCACGATCAAGGGTTAATGCTGGAGCTGCAGTGAGCTGCAGGGGCTTGTGGACAAGCATGATATGGGATCCCTAGGGAAGAGGTGAAGTGGAGCAGAGGGTCTGCAGGCTTTTGACCTAAGCAGGCCTGTCTTTAACGCTGGGAGAGCTGGTCGGTGCAGTCTGGAGTCCTCCATACAGGTAACAGTGAAGCTGAGCAGTGTGGATGCAACCTGTTTGTTATATTGCTGGCAGCTGAGCACATGTAGCTGAGAGAGGGTGGGGTGGGGTGAAGTGCAGGCCAATAGCAAGGGAAAGAAGTTTGCAGGAAGCTTTTACAGGTGCTAAAGGCCCCGTCACACTAAGCAACATCGCTAGCAACATCGCTGCTAACTAACAACTTTTGTGACGTAGCAGCGATGTTGCTAGTGATGTCGCTGTGTGTGACATCCAGCAACAACCTGGCCCTGCTGTGAGGTCGTTGGTTGTTGCTGAATGTCCTGGGCCATTTTTTAGTTGTTGCTGTCCCGCTGTGAAGCACAGATCGCTGTGTGTGACAGCGAGACAGCAACAACTAAATGTGCAGGCAGCAGGAGCCGGCTTCTGCGGAGGCTGGTAGCCACAGTAAACATCGGGTAACCAAGAAGCCCTGTCCTTGGTTACCCGATATTTACCTTTGTTACCATTCTCCGCCGCTCTCACTGTCAGTGCCGGCTCCTGCTCTGTGCACATGTAGCTGCAGGACACATCGGGTTAATTAACCTGATGTGTGCTGTAGGTAGGAGAGCAGGGGGCCAGCGCTAAGCATTGTGCGCTGCTCCCTGCTCTGTGCACATTTAGCTGCAGTACACATCGGGTAATTAACCCGATGTGTGCTGTAACTAGGAGAGCAAGGAGCCAGCGCTAAGTGGTGTGCGCTGCTCACTGCTCTGTGCAGCTGCACCCTGTACTCTATACCCTATATATGTACCCTGTGCAGCTGCACCCGGTGTGCGCTGCTCCCTGCTCTGTGCACATTTAGCTGCAGCACACATCGGGTAATTAACCCGATGTGTGCTGTAACTAGGAGAGCAGGGAGCCAGCGTTCAGTGTGCGCTGCTCTCTGCACGTGTAGCTGCGTGCGCTGGTAACCAAGGTAAATATCGGGTTGGTTACCCGATATTTACCTTAGTTACCAAGCGCAGCATCTTCCACGCGGCGCTGGGGGCTGGTCACTGGTTGCTGGTGAGCTCACCAGCAACTGGTGTAGCGACACTCCAGTGATCCCTGCCAGGTCAGGTTGCTGGTGGGATCGCTGGAGCGTCGCAGTGTGACAGCTCACCAGCAACCTCCTAGCAACTTACCAGCGATCCCTATCGTTGTTGGAATCGCTGGTAAGTTGTTTAGTGTGACTGGACCTTAGGGTGCCTCACACTTTAGCGATGCAGCAGCGATCCGACCAGCGATCTGACCTGGTCAGGATCGCTGCTGCATCGCTACATGGTCGCTGGTGAGCTGTCAAACAGGCAGATCTCACCAGCGACCAGTGACCAGCCCCCAGCCAGCAGCGACGTGCAAGCGACGCTGCGCTTGCACGGAGCCGGCGTCTGGAAGCTGCGGACACTGGTAACTAAGGTAAACATCGGGTATGGTTACCCGATGTTTACATTAGTTACCAGTGCACACCGCTTAGCTGTGTGTGCAGGGAGCAGGAGCTGGCATCGGCAGCGTGAGAGCTGCGGAGGCTGGTAACGAAGGTAAATATCGGGTAACCACCTTGGTTACCCGATGTTTACCTTGGTTACAGCTTACCGCAGGCTGTCAGACGCCGGCTCCTGCTCCCTGGACATTCAGGATTGTTGCTCTCTCGCTGTCACACACAGCGATGTGTGCTTATCAGCGGGAGAGCAACAATAAAAAAACGAATCAGGGCTGTGTGTAACGAGCAGCGATCTCGCAGCAGGGGCCAGATCGCTGCTCAGTGTCACACACAGCGAGATCGCTAATGAGGTCACAAAAACCGTGACTCAGCAGCGATCTCAGTAGCGATCTCGCTGTGTGTGAAGCACCCCTTAAGTGTAGCTGTCATGAGGAAATATTTGCATTGTTCAGAGTGAAGAGATAACACTAATTAGCCCCCGGCATCCTGGAGCGCTGAGGCTGACTCCTCACAGACGTGTGGAAGAATCTGATTACTCTGACCCCGCTACTATACACCATAAGGCTATGTGCACACACTGCGGTTTTTTGCGCAGCAAAAAAAGCGGCAAAAAACGCATGTGTTTTTACCGCGATTTGGTGCGTTTTTGGCTGCGTTTTGCTGCGTTTTTGATCTCTGCATTTTTCTGCGTTTTTCCAATGCATTGCATGGGGGGAAAATGCAGAAAAACGCAGAAAAGAACTGACATGTCCATTTTTTTTTTTAAATCAAAAACGCAGCTTAAAAAAAAAAGTTGTGTGCGGACAGCAAAAATGAAAACTTATAGACTTTGCTGGGGCAGCAAAGTCATGCAGTTTTGAGGCCAAAAACGCGCAAAAATGCAGCGAAAAACGCACTGTGTGAACTTGCCCTAATACGCCTGGATTGAATTTATTACTTTCCCCATGGTGAAGAGAGGTAGAAAACTCTCACTGGCACCATCCCCAGCCCCAAGAGAGACCCAGAGCACAGGCTCCCAGGAGAGCATCAAGACATTTTTTAAAGAAGGAAACACCCATCTTAAAGCTGCGGATCACAAAATGGCGGCTGCAGCCCAATCTAACATTCCAGCAACTGCACAGAGGGAAGAACAAAATATGGGGCAGTCCTTGCCTATTGAAGCCAATAATGCAGGAGATCACGTCAGCAGACCCTTTGCGCCGTTTTTTTTATTCCCCCTCTCCTTCTCCCGGTGGCCCCTCTGACCCTCCCCTCTCCTTTGAGGGTTGGGCGTTGGAGGACGGCATATGGTGGGGGATGAGGGTTGGGATGGATCTAGGGTCACCCGGCGTTTCCCTTTATGAAAACTAAAATGTTGCGATTGTTTTATCCCCAAGATACTTACTTAACTAGTTGGACTTCCTAACAGGATGTTTCATTCATGACATAAAATAATGGTTTCAGAGAGGGGATAGGTTATGAGTCATTACGTGTCCTTTTCTGTGTGTTTATACAGTACGTTATGTGATATTGTAGGGGATCCCCTGTGGGTGTTCTAGTTATTAAAAGACACCCCCCACTTACTAAACTTGTTTTTCAGCAAGTAGTGGATCATCTACCCCACGCAAGTGGGTTGGATTCTCCATAAAACGTCTCCTTGACATAGTGTTAAGGAGTTTTCCTATTCTTTTTATAGGCTTGCTATTCTAGTCTTTTTTTGTGGTACCTTTCTTTTTCAGCTTTTTTCTTATCGTACCTCTTGTGCGTACCTTTCTCTACTTCCCAGTGTCCTCTCCCTATCCTACCCAACAGGTCCCTTCCGTGAGGAGGAATAAAAAATCAACATGTCAGCAATTATGGTGGCCACGCTCAATGTTAAGGGTTTAAATACCCCTCAGAAACGTGCAGAAATATTATATGGCATGCACAAGATGGGGGTACAGGTGTTATTTATTCAGGAAACACATTTTAAAAGCCAACACTTTCCAGAGGTGAAAAACAAATACTTTACGTAGTGGTACCATAGCTCCAACCCCGACTCCAGATCTAAAGGGGTGAGCATAGCGGTGCATAAGAATTTGCAACAAAATGTGCTAGGAATAGACCTGGATGAGCAGGGACGGTTTGTGTTTTTAAAAATGTCAGTGGAGGGTCAGACTTATACTTTTGCTAACATATCTCCCGAACAAAGAACAGGTTAAGTCTTGCCGGAGATATCTGCGTCGACTGGAAAGCTTTTTGGAACGATTCTTAATATAGGGAGGAGACTTCAACTTGGTCATGGATAAGGAGATGGATTCTTCCTCTGGTAAGTCAGCAATTCCCCCCTCGCAACTATCCGCTTTGAAATCCCACTTGACCCGGTTACAAGTAGTTGACATTTGGCGAGTCCTTCACCTGAAGGAGAGAAATTACACTTACTATTCACCCATCCATAACACATATAGCAGAATTGATAATTTCCTCATCTCTCATCATCTCGGATGGAACCCAACCACTTTCATTGGCACCATGACCTGGTCGGATCATGCCCCAATCTTTGTCTTTCCAACCACCCGGTCATGGTGCCAAGGCCTGGAACTGGCGCCTGAATACCAATCTTTTACAAAATGAACCCACGGTAATTGCAATTAAACAAACGATTGAGGAGTTCTTACTTATCCATGAGCATGATGAAACTTCACGTCCTACCCAGTGGGAAGCCCTGAAATATGTGATCAGAGGTATTTTCAAAAGAGAAGGAACCAGACTAAAAAAAGAAAGATCTGCACATATTTCCTTGAAGGAGCTTGAAGGGTTACATAAACGCAATCCAACGAATGATGTTTTGGCTACATTGAGTAAAATTAGAGAAGATCTAAAGCAACTCATTGACCAAAGATATATTTCAGCCTGGGAAAAAATGCAGGGCTTTTTCTATGAGTTCGCAGACAAATGCGGGGGACCCATGGCAAGACACTTACATCCAAGGGCACCTAACACCTACATCCCAAAGATTAGAAACACTGGAGGGAATGAAGTTCATGAATCGGGTAAAATAGCTCAGGCATTTAAAGAATATTATGAATCTCTTTACAATATCAAAGGTAAATATGCAGATATGTCTCCAGCACGACAGCAGTTGAAAATTAATCAAAATATTCACAAAACAGCGTTACCTCAGCTATCGGAGGAGACAACAGTCATGCCCAAAAGTTTTGAGAATGCTACAAATATTAATTTTTACAAAGTCTACTGCTTAAGTTTTTCTAATGGCAATCTGCATATACTCCAGAATGTCATAAAGAGTGATTTAGGTTAACAGCAATTACTTGCAAAGTCAATATAGGCTAAGAAAATTAACTTTAACCCCCAAAACACATTTCAACATAATTGCATTCCTGCCTTAAAAGGAGCAGCTAACATTGTTTTAGTGATTGTTCCATTAACACAGGTGTGGGTGTTGATGAGGACAGGGCTGGCGATCAATCAGTCATGATTAAGAATGACACCACTGGACACTTTAAAAGGAGGCTGGTGCTTGGTATCATTTGTTTCTCTTCAGTTAACCATGGTTATCTCTAAAGAAACACGTTCAGCCATCATTGCTCTGCACAAAAATGGCCTAACAGGGAAGAGTATCGCAACTACAAAGATTGCACCTCAGTCACCAATCTATCGCATCATCAAGAACTTCAAGGAGAGAGCTTCCATTGTTGCCAAAAAAGTCTCCAGGGCGCCCAAGAAGGACCAGCAAACGCCAGGACCGTATCTTAAAACTGTTTCAGCTGTGGGTCAGACTACCAGCAGTGCCGAGCTAGCTCAGCAATGGCAGCAGGCTGGTGTGAGTGCTTCTTCACGCACTGTGAGGCGGAGACTCTTTGAGCAAGGCCTGGTTTCAAGGAGGGCAGCAAAGAAGCCACTTCTCTCCAGAAAAAACATCAGGGACCGACTGATATTCTGCAAAAGGTACAGGGAGTGGACTGCTGAGGACTGGGGTAAAGTCATTTTCTCAGATGAATCCCCTTTTCGATTGTTTGGGACATCTGGAAAACAGCTTATTAGAAGAAGAGGTGAGCGCTACCACCAGTCTTGTCTCATGCCAACTGTTAAGCATCCTGAAACGATTCATGTGTGGGGTTGCTTCTCAGCCAAGGGAATTGGCTCACTCACAGTCTTGCCTAAAAACACAGCCATGAATAAAGAATGGTACCAGAATGTCCTCCAAGAGCAACTTCTCCCAACTGTCCAAGAGCAGTTTGGCGCCCAACAATGCCTTTTCCAGCATGATAGAGCACCTTGCCTTAAAGCAAAGGTGATTACTAAATGGCTCATGGAACAAAACATAGAGATTTTGGGTCCATGGCCTGGAAACTCCCCAGATCTTAATCCCATTGAGAACTTGTGGGCAATCATCAAGAGACGGGTGGACAAACAAAAACCAACAAATTCTGGCAAAATGCAAGCATTGCTTATGCAAGAATGGACAGCTATCAGTCAGGATTTGGTCCAGAAGTTGATTGAGAGCATGCCAGGGAGAATTGCAGAGGTCCCGAAGAAGGGTCAACACTGCAAATATTGACTTGCTGCATTAACTCATTCTGTCAATATAACCTTTTGGTACTCATAATATGATTGCAATTATATTTCTGTAGGTGATGTAAACATCAGACAAACACAATTAAAAACCAGAGGGCAACAGTTCATGTGAAAATATAATTTTGGTGTCATTCTCAAAACTTTTGGCCATGACTGTAGTGACGAATTGGACCAACCGATAACATTAGAAGAAGTAAATGAGGCAATCTCATTGGCTCCACTGAACAAATGACCAGGCCCAGATGGGTTCTCGGTCAAATTTTATAAACACCTGTCCCCGACCTTGGCACCCTTCCTGGTTAAAGTGTTTAATGAGGTCTCTTCAACTTGTACGTTCCCCAAACAAACATTAGAAGCACACATATCCCTTAAGGCCCCGTCACACTAAGCAACATCGCTAGCAACATCGCTGCTAACGAACAACTTTTGTGACGTAGCAGCGATGTTGCTAGTGATGTCGCTGTGTGTGACATCCAGCAACAACCTGGCCCCTGCTGTGAGGTCGTTGGTTGTTGCTGAATGTCCTGGGCCATTTTTTAGTTGTTGCTGTCCCGCTGTGAAGCACAGATCGCTGTGTGTGACAGCGAGACAGCATCAACTAAATGTGCAGGCAGCAGGAGCCGGCTCCTGCGGAGGCTGGTAACCAATGTAAACATCGGGTAACCAAGAAGCCCTGTCCTTGGTTACCCGATATTTACCTTCGTTACCAGCCTCTGCCGCTCTCACTGTCAGTGCCGGCTCCTGCTTCTTGCACATGTAGCTACAGCACACATCAGGTAATTAACCCCATGTGTGCTGTAACTAGGAGAGCAAGGAGCCAGCGCTAAGCAGTGTGCGCTGCTCCCTGCTCTGTGCACATGTAGCTACAGCACACATCAGGTAATTAACCCCATGTGTGCTGTAACTAGGAGAGCAAGGAGCCAGCGCTAAGCATTGTGCGCTGCTCTGTGCACATGTAGCTGCAGCACACATCGGGTAATTAACCAGATGTGTGCTGTAACTAGGAGAGCAGGGAGCCAGAGCTAAGCGGTGTGTGCTGCTCCCTGCTCTTTGCACGTGTAGCTGCGTGCACTGGTAACCAAGGTAAATATCGGGTTGTTTACCCGATATTTACCTTAGCTACCAAGCGCAGCATCTTCCACGCGGCGCTGGGGGCTGGTCACTGGTTGCTGGTGATCTCACCAGCAACTCGTGTAGCCACGCTCCAGCGATCCCTGCCAGGTCAGGTTGCTGGTGGGATCGCTGGAGCGTCGCAGTGTGACATCTCACCAGCAACCTCCTAGCAACTTACCAGCGATCCCTATCAGGTTTGATCGTTGTTGGGATCGCTGGTAAGTTGTTTAGTGTGACTGGGCCTTTATTCCTAAACTGGGGAAGGACCCAAACTTATGCCCCAGCTATAGACCTATTTCTTTAACCTGGATATAAAATTGTTTTCCAAAATTATAGCATTAAGATTAGCTAGTCATTTGCCATACTTGATTCACAAAGACCAAGTAGGTTTTCTTCCAACAAGAGAGGCCAGAGACAATACTATAAAAACCCTTTTGCTTATGTCTCATGTTAAATCTAAACAAATACCTTCATGCATTTTATCTATCGATGCTGAAAAAGCATTCGACCGTGTGAGTTGGTCTTTTCTACAGAGCGCCCTAAAGCAGATTAATATTGGCCCAAAGCTGCTTGATAAAATAATGGCTCTATATCAGAACCCATCAGCAAGGGTTAGATGTAACGGGATGCACTCGAGCCCCTTCGGGATCGCAAATGGGACCAGACAGGGATGCCCCTTGTCCCCATTACTGTACGCTATAGTGATGGAGAATTTAGCGGTAGCCTTGAGAAATAATCCTGACATTGGGGGCATCTGTCGGTCAGCACAGCTATAAGTTGTTACTATACGCAGATGACTTATTATTGTATGTCACAAATCCAAGAGTGTCTATGCCAGCGATCCTGAGGGAGTTCGACATGTACAGTGACGTGAGCAATTTTAAAGTTAACCTAACGAAATCTGAAATTTTAAATATCAATTTAGCATCCTTGGAACAGATTGCTCTACAAAAAGTGTTTCCTTTTAAGTGGTGCTCTACTTCAATGCAGTATTTAGGGGTACGATTGACAGCAGACCCCACACAACTCTTCTGACTGAACTACAAACCGATCCTTGACAAAATTATGACTGACATCCAGAGGTAGAAAGGGGCGAAATTATCGTGGTTCGGGAAGATTAACCCCTTCACGACCAAGGACGGATCTTTCAGTCATGGCGTAATCGCGGTACCGGAGCCTCCCGTGACTCCGATCGGTTAACATAAACTGCAGATTTGGGGAGAAGGGGACCTGTACCTGACCTCAGGAGGGGTGGTGCCTCCTCCCTGGACCTACGGAGGCTGTGATTGGCTGACGAACGCCGCTCAACCAAGCACAGCCACTGTAATGTTCCAGCCATTTAAAATGACTGAAACATTGAAATCCAGCCCTGACCAGTGCAGCTGTAGCACTGGCCATTGGCTGGAGCTGAGTGACCTCACTGGATCACCCTCCCCCAGTTCCAGCAGCTCTGATAGGAGAGATTGGCCTTGTGAAGGATCTCTCCAATCACCGTGGACCTGTTGCCGGTGACCGCCCCGTCACCGTCACTTGTCGTCCCTGCAGCACGCCAGCACTGTGAGTGTATACAGTGCAATGGCAGGGCGACAAGCTCCGGTCCCATGCTGTTATGTGACCGGAGCATGGGACCCGGAAGTTGCCGCGCTGCCATTGCACTGTATGAAACCGGCAAAAAGCCTCCCGATCCGCCGCTGCTCTCTGCGATCTGCCACCTGTCTCCCCGATCTGCTGTCCGCACCCCTGTTACGAGGGGGACCCGGGGAAGCGTGCCAAGATGGGAAATGGACAGCTTCCGCCGGTCAAGGTCCACTGTGCGGTGTAAGGGACCGCTGCTATGGTCAGGAAAGAGTGAGCGGGTTGCTACTAGTGATCGTCTGGAATGTCACAGACGATCTATGTACACCGATCTGCCCTAACCCGTGAGGGTTGTATGGCACGGATCTCACGGCTCGGTGTACCTGTTGCACGGGGACGCACAGAGGTGCTTACGCACGTGTGCCAGCGGGAGTCACAGGATATGGCACGAGGGTAGCACAGAGGTGCCCACGCACGTGTGCTTTCAATAACCAGGTGAGTCCAGTGGAGACTTGAGGAGCTCACCTGGGACAGGAACACGGCCTGTTAAAGGAGATACTGCCGGAGCAGCAAGGCAGGAACACGGCCTGCAAACCAGGTGCTGCCTGAGCAGCAAAGGCAAAGCCCACAAAAGACAATAATGCCTGAGCAGTGGCGTGGCAGCACGCTGCCAGACATCCAAACATAGAAGGACGGTCGCGCGCCGCCATGATGGCAGGGGGAGCTTTTAAGGAGGTGTAGTTCCACCCAAGGGCGGGCGCGAGATGGACGTGACCCAATCAGGATTCGTGACGTCTTGGCCCGGCCAGTCAAGATTCAGCACACCACCAGCCTAGTTATCGGGCCGTGTGATATCAGTGAGCAAATCAGAAGACGTCACGTGGGGCACATACTCATCTTCCTGCCTCTGGGTCATAAAGGTGGGATCCTCGGTTTCACAATGTGCAGAGATAAGGGAAGTCTTGCTGCTTCCCTGAGTATCCATCCTTTGCACACTGCGCAACCTCCCCGACCCTCTGTGATGCTGAGCAGGAGGGCTCGTGGCAGACAAGGGATGGGAGACCACTCCATTCCTTGCAAGGGGAGAACCACTAGGTGTCACCCTTCTGCTGCGTCTCCAAGGAGGCAGCTCCTGCAGACTGCGCAGTCTCCCAGACCTTTGGTGCTGCTGAGCAGGAGGGCTCGCGGCAGACAAAGAATGGGGGACCACCACATTCCTTGCAACAGGAGAGCCACGAGGTGTAACACACCCCCACCCCTCGTGATCTGCTGCCCGCACCCCCACCCCTCCCGATACGCCGCTGCCCTCCTCCGTCTGCCAGTGTCACCACTCTCCCCGATCTGCTGCCCGGCCCCTCCCCCTCGTGATCGGTTGCGCGCCCCCCCCTCCTCCGTTATGCGCTGCGCGCCCCATCTCCTCCGTTATGCGCTGCGCGCCCCCTCCCCTCCGTGATCGGCTGGCGACCCCTCCCCTCCGTGATGTGCTGCCCACTCCCCCCCACCTCTCACCCCCGTGATCGGCTACCCGCCCCCTCCCCTGTCACCCCCGTGATGTGCGCTCCCTCCCCTGTCACCCCCGTGATGTGCGCTCCCTCCCGTCACCCCTGTGATGTGCGCTCCCTCCCCTGTCACCCCCGTGATGTGCGCTCCCTCCCCTGTCACCCCCGTGATGTGCGCTCCCTCACCTGTCATCCCGTGATCTGCTGTCCGCTCTCCCGCCACCTCTCACCCCCGTGATCTGTGCTCCCTCACCTCTCACCCCCATGATCTGTGCTCTGCTCACCTGTCTCCCCCGTGATCTGCGCTGCGCTCCCTCTCCCACCTCTCACCCTCCCCGATCTGCTGCCTCCTTCATCTCCTGTGATCATGCTGCCTAGATCCATCCTGTAAGGTAACTATCCCCAATCTCACCTCCCACTCCCTTCCCTCTCATCCCCCCATCCCCCCTCACCCCATCCTCTGCCGCTCCTGCATCCACTGCATCCTCTCCCATCCTATCCCAGCCGCCTCCACCCTATCCCAGCCGCCTCCGTCTCACAATCACAGATGCTCCCTTTATATGCCACTGCACCCCCATCTGCCGCTGTTCTGATCCATCCTATAAGTATTGTTCGTGGCTCTTTTCTAACTATCCCCAATCGCATCTCCCACTCCCCCCTCCTCCCCCACCTGCTTGTCGCCAAGTGCTGATCAGCTACGTGATTGGCTGATCAGGTACGTAATTGTTGCTCTAGTTTTTTTTCTTTTTTTGTGCACCCAAAAAAAAAAAAAAAAAAAACTTTAACAATTAGGTACCTGATCAGCAATCGTCCTGCAGTCGTACTCGACTTTGGACAGGACTTCTTTTTTCCATCCCACCTAGTTCCCCCCCCCCTTTTTTGCAGAACATTCGTGCGTGCGCCCTGGTTTTTTTTTTCTATACCATGGGGGGTCTAGTTTACAAAATGGGGTCACATGTGGGGGACCTGCACTGTTTCGGAACCTCAGGGGGTCTCCAAACACAACATGGAATACGCTAATTATCCCAGACAATTTTGCGTTTGAAACGTCAAATGACGCTCCTTGCATTCTGAGCCCTGCTGTGCGCCCAAACATTTGATTTCCACCACATATGAGGTATCTGTGTACTCATACATTTTATGGTGCAATTTTTCCTGATACCCTTGTGAAAAAAAAGCTACCTGGTTGAAGTAACAATTTTGTGGTAAAAAAATTTTTTTTTTATTTTTACGGCTCAACTCTATTAACTTTTGTGAATCCCCCAGAGGATCAAAGTGCTCAATAAACATATAGATAAATTCCATGAGGGGTCTAGTTTCCAAAATGGGGTCACATGTGGGGGAGCTCCACTGTTTCGGCACCTCAGGGGCTCTCCAAACGCAACATGGTGCGGCTAACTATTCCAGCTAATTTTCTGTTCAAAAAGTCAAATGACGCTCCTTCCCTTCCGAGTCTTGCCATATACCCAAACAGTGGTTTTTCGCCACATAAGAGGTATCTGCGTGCTCAGAAGAAATTGCCCAACAAATTTTGGGGGTTCATTTAATCCTGCTACCCTTGTGAAATGCAATATTTGAGGCTAAATTAACATTTTTGTTGCAAAAAGTAAAATGTTCATTTTTTCCTTCCACATTGCTTTAGTTACTGTGAAGCACCAGAAGGGTTAATAACCTTTTTGAATGTGGTTTTGAGTAGCCTGAGGGGTGCCGTTTTTGGAATGGTGTCACTTTTGGGTGTTTTGTGTCATGTAGACCTTCTAAATCGCTTCAAATGTGATGTGGTCCCTAAAAAAAAGTGGCTTTGTAAATTTTGTTGTAAAAATGAGAAATTGCTCATAAACTTTGAACCCCTATAACTTCCTTAATTTTTTTTTTTTCCCCAAAATTGTTCTGAGGTAAAGTAGACATGTGGGAAATGTTATTTATGAATTATTTTGTGTCATATGTCTCGTTGGTTTTAGAGCATAAAAATTCAAACTTTGAAAATTACAAAATTTTAAAAATTTTTGCGAAATTTCCATTTTTTTTAACAAAGAAACGCAAAAAATATCGGCCTAAATTTACCACTAACATGAAGCCCAATATGTCACAAAAAAACAGTCTCAGAATCATCGGGATCCGTTGAAGCGTTCCAGAGTTATAACCTCATAAAGTGACACTGGTCAAAATTGCAAAAAATAGCCTGGTCTTTAGGGTCAAAATAGGCTTGGGGCTGAAGGGGTTAATGCAATTAAGATGGATATCCTCCCGAAGCTGCTTTATATTTTCCAGGCGGTCCCAATAAAAATACCAAACAATTTTTTTAAACAACTCAATACAGTATGTTCCAGCTTTGTCTGGGGGCAAAAAGAGACCACGATTGGCCCGTAGGTTTTTATGTAGACATAAAAGTAAAGGGGGGACGGGTCTCCCGGATTTTCAAGGCTATCACAGAGCGGCAGTATTGATAAGGATTGTAGACTGGTTCCATGGGGAAGCTGGAAAGGAGTGGGTCTCCCTTGAGAAAGACATGTCACCAGTCTCTTTAACCTCACTACCTTGGATCTCTAAAAAAAAAAAACCCGTCAAAATATCTCACTTACTGTTTCTTTAACTCGGGATTCGTAGAAAATAAATATCCAGCGGATCCAGGCTTTTTTTCTTTAAAACTTTACCTTTATTTAGTGCATATAAAAATTCTTCAGGAGACAGGTATTAAACAGATAAAGGTTGTTCATTACATCCAACGCGTTTCAACAGAAATATGTCATAATGTCTTATTCATGGATACTTTTACAACAGACAGCTTTAAATACCTCTTAAAAACCCCATAACGCATCAGGTTTAGTGCTACCACACCCAATGAAACACAGGTGCATGCATATAAAATGTCCTACAAAGACAGAATTGGTAGCATACACCACCTATATACTCGTACAAAAAATAGCAATAAAAACATTTTCACATGAACAAACATGATAGACCACTTCAATTAATCCCTGGTGTAATTCCATGTATATTTTCTCTCTTATCAATATAGCATGATTTCATAACACACACATAAAGGGCAGGATACTGATAATGGTAAACCATGAAAAAATTCCAGAAGCCAACTTCTATGATGGGAATGATTACATTTTTCTATAACCCTATATACAATATTAACTTAAGGAATCTTCCCTGGTCTGCACCATATATTAGCAATATCCACATAGCCTTTATCCCAGCGTGATACAGCTATTGTTCTCTGTTAGCAACTTCAACTGCATGGGGAAAAAAAAAAAATTGGTATTAGATAGCTCCAATCACTCAATTGTATTGCATTATCATGTCCTGTCTGATGTTTAAACCATCTGGCACTCTTGTGCCTAGTTTAAACATCCAGAATGTCTCACGGTTTAATAATTTTCTATGAAAGTCTTCCCCTCCCCCCCCCCTTGGGGGCTTACTCACCTTTTCAATTGCTTTAAAGCTGAAACTTCTAAGATCACCCTGGTGTATAGTAGTGAAATGCCTGGACACCGCTGAAGAACCGCACATAAGCTTCTTCCCCACATCTGACACGTGACGTCTTATACGGTTCTTCAGCGGTCCTCCCGTACAACCTACATATTGTTTCATGCAGATAGTACAGTCAACAAGATAGATTACCCCTTCGCTGTTACAATTTAGATGCCGGTCTATGAGATACTTTTGTTTCTTTTTCTAATAAAACATCGTATTACTTTTATCTACATATTGACATGCCTTGCAAGGGTGATGTCCACATTTGAAAAAACCTTTGTATGTTAACCACGTACTCTCACTTTTCCCTGTCTCACGTGTAACATTACTAGGACTGAGTATATTCCCCAAGGTTTTTGCCCTCATAGAAACAAAACGTATAGAGTTAGATTTAATAACCTTAGAAAGAATGTTATTTTCATTTAGAATAGGCAAATATTTTTTTAGAATTTTTACTATATTAGAATATTGAGGGCTATACCTAGTAGAAAAGGTGATCGGTGCAATATAACCAGCTTTCCCATCTTGAGTAATTTCTTTATCTGATAATAATTTATCCCTATTTATATCTTTGACCTTGTTAATAGCTTTATGTATGGTCCATTTAGGATAACCCCTATGGGAAAGGCGATCACATACTTTTTCTTGCTCTATTCTAAATTTTTTACTGTCACTGGTGTTCCTTTTTATGCTAATTAATTTGCCTATAGGGATGTTCTGTATAATATGGGCAGGATGACAGGAGCTACCATGCAATATTGAATTGCTATCTGTAGGTTTCCTATAAGGACAAATCTCTACCTCACCCCCTTCATCATGGCCTATAAATGTAATGTCCAAAAAATTAATATTTTTCTGGAGATTATAGGTAAACTTTAAATTAAATTCATTCTTATTGACTTACGACATGAAGAGCCTGCATTGTTCTTCCCCTCCCTGCCACAAAGATCATATCATCTATATACCACCCATAAATTATATTATCACGAAACAGATTTTTTTCATTAAAAATATATTTTTCTTCCCACATTGCTACCACTATATTTGCTAACGAGGGTGAATATTTTCCTCCCATGCTTACTCCTTGTTTCTGTAAATAATATTTCTCAAACTGAAAATAATTGTGTTTCAATAAATATTTGACCGAAAAATACAAAAAATCTTTTATGGGTTGAATATAACAGCTATATTTATCCAAAAAATTTTCTAGGCTATCCATAATTATTGTATGTGGGAGAGAGCGGTACAGGCTCTCAATGTCGCACGCCAACCACCTATAGTTCTCTTTCCAAAGAAAACCATCAAATCCCTTCATAATACTTTGTGTCCCTAATATATACTACATACTAAAAGGTTGAAGATATAGATCTACCCATGATCCTAATTTTTCGTTTACCGACCCTATCCCTGCAATAATTGGCCTAAAAGGAGGAGGAAATGTGTTTTTATGAATCTTGGGCATGGCATGATAGGTCGGAATGACCGGATGTTCCACCATAATATATTTTTTTATATTCTCATTTATAGCTCCCATGTCAATACCTTCTTGCAATAAATTTTCTAGTTCTTCTTTAAATTTAATAGTGGGATCTCCCTCTATCAAATGGTAGATATCACTATTCCTCAGAATTTCATTGTTGCACTTAAGCTGGTGTCACACATAACGACGACGACAACGACGTCGCTGCTACGTCACCATTTTCTGTGACGTTGCAGCGACGTCCCGTCGCTGTCGCTGTGTGTGACATCCAGCAACGACCTGGCCCCTGCTGTGAGGTCGCCGGTCGTTGCTGAATGTCCAGCTTCATTTTTTGGTCGTCGCTCTCCCGCTGTGACACACACATCGCTGTGTGTGACAGCGAGAGAGCGACGAAATGAAGCGATCAGGAGCCGGCACTGGCAGCTGCGGTAAGCTGTAAACATCGGGTAACCAAGGGAAGACCTTTCCCTGGTTACCCGATGTTTACGCTGGTTACCAGCCTCCGCTCTTGCTGCCAGTGCCGGCTCCTGCACTGTGACATGTGGCTGCAGTACACATCGGGTAATTAACCCGATGTATACTGTAGCAAGGAGAGCAAGGAGCCAGCGCTAAGCAGTGCGCGCGGCTCCTTGCTCTCTGCACTGTGACATGTAGCTGCAGCACACATCGGGTTAATTAACCCGATGTGTACTGTACCTAGGAGAGCAAGGAGCCAGCGCTAAGCGCGGCTCCCTGCTCTCTGCACATGTAGCACAGCGACGTTATGATCGCTGCGTCTGCTGTGTTTGACAGCTAAGCAGCGATCATAACAGCGACTTACAAGGTCGCTGTTACGTCACCGAAAATGGTGACGTAACAGCGACGTCGTTGTCGCTGTCGCTTAGTGTGACACCAGCTTTAAAGTACAATTCTACATCTAAAACTACAATTCCGCCTCCCTTATCAGCTTTCTTTATTGTAATATTTTTATTAGATTTTAATTCCTCAATGGCTACTTTTTCTAATTTGGTAAGGTTAGGTTTATCATGTATATGGGTTTGATCTAATACCTATAATTCTTTTTCAATAAGATCTTGAAATTGATCCAAAATAGCTGGTCTTTATTTCAATGGATAATAGTAAGGGTTTGTAATAGAAAAGCATTTCTTCAAATCAACATCATTTACAAGGCTTTCAGATTGTAAAGATCTTAGGGTAGATAGGTTACACAAATCTTTAAATTCAAACATTTCCACGTTTTTTTGAATATCAAACATTTTTCAGTATCAATATTTGGTGTTTCAGTCCCCACATCGAAGTGACATCTCAGGGTCAGGTTTCTGGCCAATTTGTTGACATCTAAAATAGTTTGAAATAAATCAAATTTTTTTATTGGTGAAAAACCTAGACCCTTTGACAGCACTCCGATGTGATCCGCTGTTAACACCTGTGCAGACAGAATAATGACACGGCAATTCAATTCTTTTTTTGTCTTGGCGAACTCCTGGTGACTCCTATGTTTCCTCCCCGCCCTCCTCCTGTGTTTTTTGAATGGTAATTGGAGGAAAGCGGGGGGGGAATTTTTTTTCACATGTATTTTCTCTTGAATCCATGCTGTCTTCAGGTTGTTCCCCTGATGAAACCGAAGAGATATCTGAAAAGCTTACTTTTCTTCTTTCTTGATTGCCATATTTAAGAATGGATTTTTTGGTATGAATTTTTTTCCGAGTATAAACGTTATTCAACTCATAGTCCTTAATGTCTCTTTCAAATTTCTTTATGTCCACAATTTTTTCTTCAAGCTTTTTTACATTAATGTCCATTTTTTCTTTAAGCTTATTAATTTCTTCTGTTTGATCATGTAGTTCTATTTTATTTTTAATATCCAATATCTCAGTATCAATTTTACTTAATTCCATTTTATCATATTTAATTAAGAGTTTCATCAATTTATATGAGCATGAAGACAAAACATCATTCCACTCCAGTATGAATGTCTCCGGGTATTGTGAGGTAGCAACTTTGTTTAAACGAAGTCTCCTTGGGATCATGCTTCTATCAACATATGATTGAAGGGTTGTAGAATTCCACCAGAGTCTGGTTTCTTTCATTTTTAAGTGTTTCAAGATTTTTATATAATATAGAAATGTCATTTTTACCTTTTATCCGTGGATCCGGAATTTCCATCTGGAGTGTCTCTATTAAAGATAGATGCCAATAATCCAAGCCTGTTGCTGTGGTCGTCCATCTTGTGAGTGAAAGATTACTTGCCTTGTTCCATCAATATAAGATGAATGCAGGTGCACGGTGAAACCTCCATTGATATATGCACATAAAAAACCGGCTCTACTGCTTGCAGTATACTCAGGACTCTTTGACCACACTGATCCTGCACGGAAATTCCAGGTCAGGATAGGCACAATTCATAGAAAATAAATATCCAGCAGATCCAGGCTTTTTTTCTTTAAAACTTTACCTTTATTTAGTGCATATAAAAATTCTTCAGGAGACAGGTATCCAACAGATAAAGGTTGTTCATTACATCCAAAGCGTTTCAACAGAAATATGTCATAATGTCTTATTCATGGATACTTTTACAACAGACAGCTTTAAATACCTCTTAAAAACCCCATAATGCATCAGGTTTAGTGCTACCACACCCAATGAAACACAGGTGCATGCATATAAAATGTCCTACAAAGACAGAATTGGTAGCATACACCACCTATATACTCGTACAAAAAATAGAAATAAAAACATTTTCACATGAACAAACATGATAGATGATAGACCATACTGATAATGGTAAACCATGAAAAAATTCCAGAAGTCAACTTCTATGATGGGAATGATTTACATTTGTCTATAACCCTATATACAATATTAACTTAAGGAATCTTCCCTGGTCTGCACCATATATCAGCAATATCCACATAGCCTTTATCCCAGCGTGATACAGCTATTGTTCTCTGTTAGCAACTTCAACTGCATGGGAAAAGAAAGGTGCTATTAGACGGCCCCAATCACTCAATTATATTGCATGTGTGTGTATGAAAAGCAGAGGGGAGTTATCCATAGAAGAAAACCAATGCAGGACACACATATTGGTAAATCATGAAAAAATTCCAAAAATTTACTTCCATGATGGAGATGATTATATTTTTCTTTAACCATATATACAATATTAATTTAAGGAATTTTCCCTGTCCACACTATATATTAGCAATATCCACATAGCCTTTATCCCAGCGTGATACAGCTATTGTTCTCTGTTAGCAACTTCAACTGCATGGGGAAAAAACAAAATTGCTATTAGATAGCTCCAATCACTCAATTATATTGCATTATCATGTCCTGTCTGATGTGTAAACCATCTGGCACTCTTGTGCCTAGTTTAAACATCCAGAATGTCTCACGGTTTAATAATTTTCTATGAAAGTCTTCCCCTCCCCCCCCTTGGGGGCTTACTCACCTTTTCAATTGCTTTAAAGCTGAAACCTCTAAGATCACCCTGGTGTATAGTAGTGAAATGCCTGGATACTGCTGAAGAACCGCACATAAGTTTCTTCCCCACATCTGACATGTGACGTCTTATACGGTTCTTCAGCGGTCCTCCCGTACAACCTACATATTGTTTCATGCAGATAGTACAGTCAACAAGATAGATTACCCCTTCGCTGTTACAATTTAGATGCCGGTCTATGAGATACTTTTATTTTGTTTTCTAATAAAACATCGGATTACTTTTATCTACATATTGACATGCCTTGCAAGGGTGATGTCCACATTTGAAAAAACCTTTGTATGTTAACCACGTACTCTCACTTTTCCCTGTCTCACGTGTAACATTACTAGGACTGAGTATATTCCCCATGGATTTTGCCCTCATAGAAACAAAACGTATAGATTTAGATTTAATAACCTTAGAAAGAATGTTATTTTCATTTAGAATAGGCAATTTTTTTTATAATTTTTACTATATTAGAATATTGAGGGCTATACCTAGTAGAAAAGGTGATCGGTGCAATATAACCAGCTTTCCTATCTTGAGTAATTTCTTTATCTGATAATAATTTTGTAGATTCAAAATGGAGTAGAGAAAGGGTTAAAGCCGCGCATCAGCCAAAATGAAGATGTAGAGATGTTGATGATAATAAACTATCTATTTATTCCATAGGTCTATGCGTTTTGAGGTGAAAACCTCTTCCTCAGGACCAGTACATCAACAGAAGTAAAACCTAGATCAAACTGACATATATAAACATCTGGTACAAGAGAACCGCCTACTACAAGAAAAAAAAATCAGCGGGCAATCCCTCTGTCTACATGACTTAGCAAATTCTTAATAGTATATCAAAATTGCAAAAAAATGACATTAACATATCATTACATAGTTCATAAGTGTTAAGGATAAGAAATTTAGGAAAATATATAACGAAAAAAATGAACAATAAAAATAAAAAATAAAAAAACAAAGTGTGTGTGTGTGTGTGTGTATTAAAGTGACCCGAACCTTTGAGGCAGTAACCATCTGTTACAATTCAAGCATTTAGTGGTAAACGCTATTCCTGATAGCATGGGAATATCCAAGAAAAAAGGAAAGAAAAAACGAGAAAAAAAGCAAAAACAGAGACGAAAAAATAGTGATCGCTAGTTTTTAGATTTTATTACTAAAAGCCCAGAAAGTAATTGGAACTCCGGGAATAAACAGAATACTAACTGGAGGTTTGAGCCGTCTAAGTGATAGGCGCCACATGGAGAATACATCCATGTGTGTAGAAAATATGTGTAATACGTGTAAAAATGTAAATCTATGTACAAATATGTGATAACAAGTGGGTAATTAAATAAAAAAATCGTATTTGCTGAAAAATGTATACAATCAAGATAAGCTATGTCAGAAAAAAAAAAAAATATATATATTATGGTACTGTACGCAAAGACATTATGTTTATACTAAAAGACAGTAAAAATGGTTAAAAATCTTTAATGAAAGAAACTTTTATTCAAAAATGAAAAGTGTTTGTATTTAAAAACCGTAAGAATAAAAGGGGTGTATGATCTACATGAAGGAAGAGAATAGCAGTGTATAACAGAGTCTGTGTTATACTAAAAGCTCCGGAGCAGGACCTACAACGGAGCGTACATGTAGAGGTCAGATAAGTTCAGACCGTGGGAAACAAAGACAGTGCGCATGTCCCGCAAGGTAACTCGAGTGCAAACTTCCACTGAGTTCAAACCGTGGGAAAAAAACGCAAGTATGAACGTCCTACAAGGGAAAAAATAGCTCAGTATTTCCAAACTGATGTCCTTAAGAGTTGAAAAAATCTCAGAGTAAAAAAAAGAAAAAATTAGATGAAGTTATTAATATCAAACAGGCTAGAAAATGGAGAATCACTAATATCAAAAATATATAAAGATATTAAATTATAGGGGGCGTGGCTTGAGCATGGTGGCAGGCAGAAGTACATACTGAAAGCTCTGTAGGTTGAGGTGGCAAAACATAGCTTTAAACTCACCTGGCACACCCAAATATGCCAGGGAAGAGGAGCACAGGACCACAGAGCGGACCCCCGGCCCTGAGAAGTAGCAGAGCGGTGGTGGATCGCCTGTTCCAGGGAGGTAAACTATCCCCAGTCTCCAGGCCTGCTCCTGTAATGGTGACGGTTGTCATGAGGCAGGCACCTGCTGCAGCAGCAAAGGACAGCAGAGGTGCTGAAAAACAAGCAGAGACAACACGTGGGAGCCAGAAACAGAGCAATACTGCTCCAGAGCAGATGGAAACAAGGTCCCTGATAATATCTCAGATGCTGGCAGTGCAGGAGTGTACAGGAGCAGGATCTGAGAAGCAGAGTACACAGGAAGATGGCAGTGGCAGTGTCCCATCCACACAGCAGACCATGAGGAGTCAGGTTAGTGAAGAGAGGGTTGGTCCTGACATGGATGGGCTTAACCCTGGAGGCAATAAAAACAGTGTCCTTGGTGGAGCAGGGGCTTGCAGGGATTCATGGTCACCATCCCCCTAACAGCCAGGGGAAACAAATTGGAAGCCAGAGTGCACATGGAGTTAACCCTGCGGGTGCTATTGTGGACACAGACCGTATTTTGCAATTGCTGTCTGTACTCCCCACTAAAAATGACCTGGACAATTTAGTCACCAAAATGGAGGCGGCACATGAGAGGGCTCTGTCCATTGTGAGAGGGGATATAGAGGCTCTTGATACACGCACTATAGCAGTGGAGAAGGATGTATTTACACTATTTGAAAGAGTTAACACACTGGAGCAAGATCTATCCAACTCCAGAACACATCTGCAAAATGTCGCCATCCTGTTAGACGATCAAGAGAATAGGGGAAGGCGAAATAATATACTCCTGAAAGCCATTTCAGAAAAGATCGCTGCTACGGCTCTTCTTAAAACTGTAACCTCAATCTTTAACAAGGTGATGGGAGCTGCTGATGACACCACTTTTGTGATTGACAGAGTCCACAGAGTATATCGCCAGAGCCCTGGGGATAATGCTCAGCCAAGAGATGTCCTATGCAGACTGCACTATTATACTGATAAAGAAGCCATACTACGAAATGCATGGACCCACGGGACTGTCACATATGAAGGGTCTGAAGTTAAGCTTTTTCCTGATGTTTCTTCTAGAACCCTCTACATGAGGCGCCAACTTATGCCTTTACTGCAAAAAATCAAGGAAAAAGGTGCATCATACAGATGGGGACACCCATTTCACCTTATAGTCCGGCATAATGGGGTCCAATACCTGCTGAAACGCCCGGAGGAGGCGGAGGGTCTTTTCCAGTTCCTTGAAACCCCTGCAGTAGCAATCCCTAATTGGCTACATCTAGACATATCCGATGGATTACCCCAAAGACAAAGAGGAAATAAACGCGGATTTGCAAGACCCCAGAGGAGCTCCAAGGATTCCAGGCCAATGGGAGAATTCTCCCGGGAGGAGCCAGACTGATGACGCGAGATCGGAGGTGGTTCCTTATTCAGAGGTGGGAGGTGCGGGTTGAGGAGGAAGATCTGGGAGTCCCTGTAGGATTATTGGACTCGAGAAGGACACTATTATGATGGGTCACTGATGTGGGTTATATCTGTGTCTTTCTCCTCACTAACAGGGGGGGGGTCTGTTTCCCCTTCCCCCCCCCCCTTTTTTTCTTTTTTTCCTCTCTCTCTCTCTTCTCCTCTTCTTCCTTTTTGGGGAGTCACAGGGTCCCTTAATACTGTGTTACTGTGTTGATAGTTTGACATACAAGTTTAAGAATTGTGCCTCTCACCGTTCGGTCTCCGATCGGGAGGTGAGATGTGAGTTTTTAGCCTAGTAGGATAATGTCATTAATGCCTATAGCTTGCTCAGCTGTCACCCTTGGTTTTCCACGCACCCCAAGGGTGGTTCTCCTGATTGGAGGTCACCAGGTCTCCAAATATCGTGAGACTGTAAAGTTTTATAGTGTGTTATTTACTGGTCGTTCTTTTAGGCCAGCTGGTTTGTTTACTTTCCCTTCTTGTCGAATACTTTCTGTATCCCTTTTCTAACTCACTTCTTCAACTCATTTCATCCTTTTCTACTGCTCTTTTCTACCTACCCGATTTTCGCTCTAAAAGACTGTGCCGTCTCTCTTTTTTTCGGCACTCTTAACCTCTTTTATCCACCTAGTCCCTAACCTTTTTTTCCTTACCCCGTTCTCCTTGGTAGGGGGTTAATAATGGTCTTGGGCTCAACATGCATAATTCAGGGGTCTCGGAGGAGAAATGTGGGACGTTAAATGTAAAAGGCTTACATAGTCCGGGTAAGAGGTCTATCCTGTCAAACACGTTAAAAAAAAGCTGGGGTCCAAATTGCTTTTCTGCAAGAAACGCATTTGAGCAAAGGCAAATTGTTCAAATTGACTTCACGTTGGTTCCCGGAGGCATACCATAGCTTCTCACCTGACTCGAAGTCTCGAGGAACTAGCGTTCTCATCTCGCGCTCAATCCCTTGGGAGTTCATGGACTCTCGCAGTGATGACATAGGCAGACTATTGATGGTGAAGGGAAGGATCGCCACACATATCTATACGCTGGTATCCATATACCTCCCTAATGTAGGGAAAATTGATGCCCTGTCGGGCTTTTTGGAAAGGATAGAAGACTTTTCGGAGGGGACACTCATCTTAGGGGGGGATCTTAATATCGCTCTGAACCCAGCTCAGGACACCTCATCAGGGGCTTCAGTACATCTCAGGTCAGCTCTCCGCAAGCTGTGGTGCATATTACATGAGCAGCAGCTTGTGGACACATGGAGGCTACTGCACCCATCTGACAAGGATTACTCATTCTACTCAAATGCACATGGAGTATATTCTAGACTGGACTACTTTTTTGTACAACATAAAGATCTTGAGAGGATCGCACAAGCTCAGATAGATAGCATAACTTTCTCTGACCACGCACTCTGTACGGTGTCCGTGGTATTGCAGTCTCCGATCCCACAGCAGTGGCAGTGGAAAATGAACACTTCTCTGTTGAAGGACCCCGAAAGCCTGCAAATAGTACCGAATTCCCTGACAGAATATTTTTCAGTAAACGGGACTGGAGACACTACTCCAACAACGGTCTGGGAGGCTCATAAGTGTGTCATCAGAGGGGTTTTCATACAGCAAGGGGCAAGACGAAAGAGGGAAAGGGAAATGGAGGTTACCAGGTTACTAACACAACTCAGAGACTTGGAGACACGGCATAAGCAGATGCCCTCAGCGGAGTTGGGGGGTACCCTATTCAAAGTTCGGGACGAATTACGGAAATTACTGAATAGTAAGGCAAAAGGGGTTCTTAATAGATGCCGTAGACATTTTGACGAACACGGGAACAAGTGTAGTAAGATGTTAGCAAGAGCACTCAGGCAGCAGCAGGCGACAACTTTTATACCAAAAATATCTCCTGCACATCCTCAGGGCTCCATACTTCACTCTTCGACAGAAATTGCTGAGATGTTCCAAAAATTTTATGAATCATTATATAACTTAGAAAAAAATAATCCCCAAACACCAAAATCATCCCTAAAAAGGAAAATCTTAGACTATATCAGAGAAGCAAAAATGCCGAGGTTGGAGGACTCTGAGATAGCAGCACTGGAAACTCCAATTTTAATTCAAGAACTAGTTGATGCAATTGGGTCGTCCAAAACAGGAAAGGCACCTGGGCCAGATGGTTTCCCCCTTGTATATTATAAAAAACTTAAAGAAATATTATCCCCTCACCTACTGTCAGCATTCAACTCCAGGGCGTCAGGAACCCCGAACCCTAATGCAGACTCGTTGAGAGCGCACATTACGGTCATACCTAAATTAGGGAAAGATCCAAAACAATGTGCGAGCTACCGCCCGATCGCCTTGTTAAATGTGGACACAAAGCTATTTGCGAAAATTCTAGCAAATAGGCTGGCTCCTCTACTTTCACGAATAATTCATCCAGACCAGACGGGCTTTATGGTGGGTCGTGAGGCACGGGATAATATAGTTAAGTGTTACGAGGGGGACCCGGGGAAGCGTGCCAAGATGGGGAATGGACAGCTTCCGCCGGTCAAGGTCCACTGTGCGGTGTAAGGGACCGCTGCTATGGTGGGTGAAGAGTGAGCGGGTTGCTGCTAGCGATCGTCTGGAATGTCACAGACGATCTATGTACACCGGTCTGCCCTAACCCGTGTGGGTTGTATGGCAGGGATCACACGGCTCGGTGTACCTGTTGCACAGGGAAGCACAGAGGTGCCCACGCACGTGTGCCAGTGGAAGTCACGAGAATATGGCACGAGGGTAGCACAGAGGTGCCCACGCACGTGTGCTTTCAATAACCAGGTGAGTCCAGTGGAGACTCGAGGAGCTCACCTGGGACAGGAACACGGCCTGTAGAAGGAGCTACTGCCGGAGCAGCAAGGCAGGGACACGGCCTGCAAACCAGGTGCTGCCTAAGCAGCAAGGGCCAAGCCCACAGAGGAAGATAATGCCTGAGCAGTGGCGTGGCAGCACGCTGCCAGACATCCAAACATAGAAGGACGGTCGCGCGCCGCCATGATGGCAGGAGGAGCTTTTAAGGAGGTGTAGCTCCAGCCAAGGGCGGGCGCGAGGCGGAGATGACGGACTTGACCCAATCAGGATCCACGACGTCCCAGCCTGGCCAGTCAGGATTCACCACGTCACCAGCCTTGTCATCAAGCCGTGTGACGTCAGTGGGCGAATCAGGATCCACCAAGCATAGCACATGCTCACCCTCCTGCCTCTGGGAAATAGAGGCGGGATCCTCGGTCTCACAATGTGTAGAGATAACGGGAGTCTCACTGCTTCCCTGAGCAGCAAACCTCTGCACATTGCGCAACCTCACAGACCTTCGAGGCTGCTGAGCAGGAGGAGCTGCGGCAGGCAAGGAATGGGAGACCGCCTCATTTCTTGCAACAGGAGTACCACTAGGTGTCACCCTTGTGCTGCCTCTCTGAGGAGGTTTCTCCTGCACTCTGCGCAGTCTGGCAGACCTTTGGCGCTGCTGAGCAGGAGCACTCGTGGCAGGCAAGGAGACTGTCTCATTCCTTGCCACAGGAGAGCCACGAGGTGTAACATTACCCCCCCGTCTAGGCCCCCCCCCTGCCCATGCTCGAAGGCAGCTATCAAACCCGGGGTGTGGATATGATCCTCCAATTCCCAGGATCTATGATCCGGACCACGGCCGACCCACTCCACAAGGTAGTACCTCCTGCCCCGTATAACTTTTGTCTCCACAAGCTTCGCCACCTCAGAGTCGTCGGGCAAGGGGTCAGTTTGAGGCGTCAGGGACCCCGAGAACTTATTAAGTCGTACGGGTTTCAGGAGGGACACGTGAAAGGTGTTGGCTATAGCCCAGCGTGGAGGGAGCTGGAGTCGATATGCCACCGGGTTCACCTGCTCTAGCACTTTAAACGGACCCAGGTACCTAGGGGCGAACTTGGCTGCCTGTACCCGTAGGTTAACATTCTTAGAGGACAACCACACTAGGTCACCAGGGGCGAAGGATGGTGCAGGGCGGCGGCGCTCATCAGCCGTTGTCACCATCCGGTCTTTAGCCCTCTTAAGGGCCTCTTGGGTGTTATCCCAGATCTCCCGGGCCTCGGTCGCCCAATCCTCCACTCTAGGATCGGGTGACGTTATGGGCATAGGAACCGGGATTCTGGGATGTTGTCCGTTATTGAGCAGGAACGGAGTCTGACCAGAGGATTCATGGACCGAATTATTAATGGCAAATTCGGCCCAAGGAAGGAGGTTAGCCCAGTTGTCGTGGTGCGCGGAGATAAAATGGCGGAGGTAAGTTACCAAGGTCTGATTGGTCCTCTCTACCAGTCCATTGGTTTCGGGATGGTATGCGGAGGAGATGTTCAGCTCTATCTGCAGGAGCTTACAGAGCTCTCTCCAGAAGCGAGACGCGAACTGGGGACCCCAGTCGCTCACCACCTTGTCAGGCATGCCATGCAGCCTAAATACATGCCTAATGAATAAGGTGGCGAGAGCACGTGACGTCGGGAGTCGTGGGAGAGGCACCAAGTGGACCATTTTAGAGAAGTGATCCGTGATGACCCATACGACCTTGTGACCTGCTGACTTGGGCAGATCTCCCAGGAAGTCCATTCCCACCACTTCCCAGGGACGATCCGGCACTGGCAGTGGGTGAAGAAGACCTGCCGGTCTCTGCCGGGACGGCTTATTCCGTGCACACGACATACAGGCTCCCACATACTCCTGTATGTCCTGGGGTAGTCTCGGCCACCAATAGTGCCTAGTCACAAGGTCTCTGGTCCTTTTGACCCCAAAGTGACCCCCGACCTTGGAGGCATGGGCCCACGATAGCACCTCGTTCCGTAGTTCAGGGGGAACGAGGGTCTTGCCAGGTGGCACCTGGTCCAAAGAAGTGGGAGTGACCATCCTCAAGCTGTCCGGGGGTAGTATAAGACGAGGCTCCTCCTCGTCCTCCTCCAACACAACCATACAACGTGACAAGGCATCGGCCCGTACGTTCTTCTCATCGGCCAGGTGGCGGATAATAAAGCGGAACCGGGAGAAGAACAAGGACCAACGGGCCTGCCTTGGGTTCAGGCGTTGTGCTGTCTGGAGGTATGTGAGATTTTTATGGTCGGAAAATACTTCAAATGGATGCTTCGCACCCTCCAGGAGATGCCGCCATTCCTGGAATGCTAGTTTCATCGCCAGTAACTCCCTATCCCCTATGGAGTAGTTCCTCTCGGCCGGAGAAAAGGTTTTGGAGAAAAAGAAACATAAATGCTTCCTTCCTCGTTCGTCTTTCTGGTACAGGACTGCACCAGCACCGACCGAAGAGGCGTCTACCTCTAGTAGAAAGGGTTTGGAGATGTCTGGACGATGAAGGATGGGAGCTCTGGAGAAGTAAGTTTTGAGAGTGTGAAATGCCTCTACCGTTTCCCGTGTCCATGCTTTGGGATTAGCGCCCTTGCGGGTAAGGGCAATGATGGGTGCTGCCACCGTCGAGAAGTTGGGAATGAACTGGCGATAATAATTGATAAACCCCAAGAATCGCTGGATCGCTTTCAGCGAGCGGGGCTCAGGCCATTTCATCACTGTCTCCAACTTCCCCGGATCCATTGCTAACCCCTGACTGGACACGATATACCCCAGGAACGGCAAGGATTCACGTTCAAAAACGCACTTTTCTAGCTTAGCATATAACGAATGAGTGCGGAGCCTCTTAAGTACTCGGATGACATCCCTCCGATGGGTGGCAAGATCGGGGGAGAAGATAAGGATATCATCCAGGTATGCAACCACGGAAAGATACAAATCCCGGAAAACATCATTCACAAAGTCTTGAAATACGGCGGGGGCATTGCAGAGTCCGAAGGGCATTACGAGATACTCGTAGTGACCGTCCCTGGTGTTGAAGGCGGTCTTCCACTCATCGCCCTCTCGGACTCGCACTAGATTATACGCCCCGCGTAGATCCAGCTTCGTGAAGATCTTTGCCCCGCGGAATCGATCAAATAACTCCGTAATGAGGGGCAAAGGGTATTTGTTTTTGATCGTGATTGCATTTAATCCCCTGTAATCGATACAGGGGCGTAGATCCCCTTCCTTCTTTTGCACGAAGAAGAACCCCGCACCGGCCGGTGAAATAGACTTGTGAATGAACCCTTTTGCCAGGCTGTCCTGAATATATTTGGACAAAGCCTCCGTCTCTGGAGCAGAGAGGGGATACACTCTGCCCCTAGGGGGCTCGGAGCCTGGCTTCAGGTCTATTCGGCAATCGTATGGCCGGTGGGGAGGAAGGGTATCTGCGGCCCTCTTGGAGAAGACGTCCCTGTAGGCCTCATAAGGTGTCGGTAAACCTGGCTCCCCTGTATTCCCTGAGGACCCAACCGACCTAATGGTAGCGGGTGGTTCGGTAGTCACGAGGTGCTCCCTACAGGATCCTGCCCATGATGAGATCTCCCCTGTTGCCCAGTTGAGTATAGGAGCATGCTGTCTCAACCAGGGGAGGCCCAGTAGGATCTCATCCGTCCCCCCTGGAAGCACCAGGAAGGACACCTGCTCATGGTGTCCTGGTGGTACTTCCATCCTGAGAGGGATGGTGATCTGGGTGATGGGATCGACTAGTAGGGACCCGTTGACTACCCGAACCCTGAGTGGCTTGGGCAAGAGAACCAGGGGAACTGAGTATCGGGTTGCCAGGGAGGTCGAAATGAAATTGCCATCAGCGCCTGAGTCCAGGCAGGCCAGAGCAGAGAAGAGAGTAGTGCCAAACTGCAACTGGGCGCTGATAGTCAACCTAGAGGGAGAAGCAGCATCTAGAAACCCCCCTCTGATGGAAACTAGACGCTGTCTTTTCCCGACGGTTTGGGACATCGGGTAGCTATGTGTCCCCTCTGCCCACAGGAAAAGCAGATGACACCAGACCGAGAACCTGGGGTAGAGGAGACCGCTTTGGACACCTCCATTGACTCCACGGAGTCGCCTACAGAGCTGGCTGGGAGACCTGTCTGGTGGAAGACGGGAGCCAGACGCTTTTTAGGCCGTGAGGACGTGGGTGCTGAAGAGACCTCGAGCCTCCGCTCCGCCTGGCGGATGTCTATGCGAGAGGCAACCACAATCAAGGACTCTAAAGTAGCAGGCACCTCACGCGTGGCCAGTGCGTCTTTGACGAACCCTGCCAGGCCCTCCCAGAACACAGGGACAAGGACCTTATCGGGCCAGTCCAGCTCTGCGGCAAGTGTCCTAAAGTGTACGGCAAAGTCCCCGACTGAAGCGGAACCTTGCCGAAGTCGTAGGAGGCGCAGCGCGGAGTCGTGGGTGACTTGAGGCCCGAGGAACACCATTCTCATGGCCCCAAGATAAGATGCTAAGTTAGTCACCACCCGATCTCCGCGCTCCCACAACGGCGTAGACCACTTCAGCGCTCTCCCTGTGAGCAGGGACTGGACGAAGGCTACCTTCGCCTTCTCGGTAGCGTAAAGATTCGCGGACAGCTCTAAGTAGGTGGTAACTTGGTTTATAAACCCACGGCACTCGGAGTTGTCCCCGCTAAAGCGCTCTGGAAGCGCAAGGCGAGGAGACCTTCCGCCCAATAGCACAGCCTGGGTAGCCGCCTGGGTGGCGACTGTCGTCAGAGCAGTCTTGTCGGAGGAAGACTGCTCCACTGCTGCCAAACGTGATTCCAACTGCTGCACATAACGCAGCAACTGCTGCTGCTCTTCAGCCATAGCCAGACCTTTGGCGCGACCGTAATGTTACGAGGGGGACCCGGGGAAGCGTGCCAAGATGGGGAATGGACAGCTTCCGCCGGTCAAGGTCCACTGTGCGGTGTAAGGGACCGCTGCTATGGTGGGTGAAGAGTGAGCGGGTTGCTGCTAGCGATCGTCTGGAATGTCACAGACGATCTATGTACACCGGTCTGCCCTAACCCGTGTGGGTTGTATGGCAGGGATCACACGGCTCGGTGTACCTGTTGCACGGGGAAGCACAGAGGTGCCCACGCACGTGTGCCAGTGGAAGTCACGAGAATATGGCACGAGGGTAGCACAGAGGTGCCCACGCACGTGTGCTTTCAATAACCAGGTGAGTCCAGTGGAGACTCGAGGAGCTCACCTGGGACAGGAACACGGCCTGTAGAAGGAGCTACTGCCGGAGCAGCAAGGCAGGGACACGGCTTGCAAACCAGGTGCTGCCTAAGCAGCAAGGGCCAAGCCCACAGAGGAAGATAATGCCTGAGCAGTGGCGTGGCAGCACGCTGCCAGACATCCAAACATAGAAGGACGGTCGCGCGCCGCCATGATGGCAGGAGGAGCTTTTAAGGAGGTGTAGCTCCAGCCAAGGGCGGGCGCGAGGCGGAGATGACGGACTTGACCCAATCAGGATCCACGACGTCCCAGCCTGGCCAGTCAGGATTCACCACGTCACCAGCCTTGTCATCAAGCCGTGTGACGTCAGTGGGCGAATCAGGATCCACCAAGCATAGCACATGCTCACCCTCCTGCCTCTGGGAAATAGAGGCGGGATCCTCGGTCTCACAATGTGTAGAGATAACGGGAGTCTCACTGCTTCCCTGAGCAGCAAACCTCTGCACATTGCGCAACCTCACAGACCTTCGAGGCTGCTGAGCAGGAGGAGCTGCGGCAGGCAAGGAATGGGAGACCGCCTCATTTCTTGCAACAGGAGTACCACTAGGTGTCACCCTTGTGCTGCCTCTCTGAGGAGGTTTCTCCTGCACTCTGCGCAGTCTGGCAGACCTTCGGCGCTGCTGAGCAGGAGCACTCGTGGCAGGCAAGGAGACTGTCTCATTCCTTGCCACAGGAGAGCCACGAGGTGTAACAGTTAAGGCCATTAATTTAATACATAAAGCCAAAACTGGGGGCATACCATCCATGCTGCTGTCAACAGATGCCGAGAAGGCGTTCGATAGAGTGGGATGGACTTTCATGGAACTGTCTGGGGTTGGGACACGAAATGATGGGTCGGATTATGTCTCTGTACTCGGTACCCTCGGCTAGGGTCCGAGTGAATGGGATCCTGTCGGACTCATTTAAAATATCTAATGGCACCCGTCAAGGGTGCCCGCTATCACCCTTAATCTTCATCCTGACGCTTGAGCCCTTCCTCGGACACGTACGAGCCAACCCAGATATTGCAGGTATAGGAGTGCTTCAAGACACGCATAAAGTAGCGGCATACGCTGATGACCTCCTGTTTTTTGTGTCAGCCCCCAAAATCTCTCTTCCCAACTTAATGAAGGAATTTCAGAGATATTCCAGTTTATCTAATTTTAAGATACATTTTTCAAAATCGGAGGCTTTGAACATCAACCTCCCATCCAAAGAAGTAGAAGACCTGAAAATCGCGTTTAGCTTCCGATGGGCAACCCAGTCCCTAAGCTATTTGGGGATACGGTTGACCGGGGACCTGAGTCTCCTTTACGCTCAGAATTTCCCGTCATTGTTAGCCTCTATTAGGAAAGATTGCGACAGATGGGCGAAATCACTGTTCTCCTGGTTTGGTAGATGCCAGATATACAAAATGAATGTCCTACCCAGAATCCTGTATTTGTTACAGGCGCTCCCAGTTAAAATACCTTCGGGATTTTTCAAATCCCTAGAATCAATTCAGTCCTCGTTTGTCTGGGCAGGTAAATCGGCATGTATAAAAAGAGCCATCTTGCACAGGACCAAAGGTGGGGGGGGATTGGGCTGCCAGACTTGAGAAGATATCATTTGGCGGGACATCTTACTAGAATGATTGATTGGTGCCGGAACGGGTCTCAGAAGAAGTGGATACAAATTGAGCAGTCCTTCTCCCCAATACCCCTTAATAAATTGCCGTGGGTGCTCTCGGAGGTCCCTGCAGGATTGAAAACACATCCAACCATCGGCCCAACCGTGACATATTGCAACATCGGGAGAGTACAGTCAGAAATTATTCCCAGGAACTCCAGCCTAATGCCTATCTTGAGCCATCCCGTCTTTGAACCTGGTAGGGTGGATCCGATCTTCCGGATGTGGATTAGAGGTGGGGTGGATCGAGTGGAGGAGTTTGGAGACTGGGGATCCTGGCCTTCGGCAGCCAGTTTGGCAGTTAGACAAGATACTACCCCGCTTGGCCAGTGGAGATGCCTACAATTGGCGCACTTTTTCAGTAGTCTTCCCACCAGGTCCCACTTTCAGCGACCTAAGACACAGTTTGAACAATTATGTATGGGATCAGGCATAATACGTCACTCACTGTCGGCGGTATATTCGCTTTTTATCTTCACCTTCAGATCAACAACTACCCCCCTTCGCTACACAGTGGGAAAGGGATTTGGGAATTCAGTTGACACCAGCACAATGGGAAAGGATCTTCAGATTGGCCCACACGTCTTCCATTAGTTCCAGGTTCCAGGAGGCTAGCTACAAACTTTTATCTAGATGGTACAGAGTTCCCTCCAAGCTACATGTCATGTTTCCGTCAATAGACCCTATATGTTGGAGGTGTGGTAAGGCAGAGGGCAACATTCTACATGTGTTCTGGGGGTGTGAAATGATCCAGCCCTTCTGGAAGTGAGTGTCCGACACTATCCGACGGGTTACTGACAAGGATGAGGAATTGGGGCCGGCGGAGGCCCTGTTGCATCACTGCGGGATTCCCGAAAAAAGATATAAGAATTCCCTGAGGAAATTCCTCATTACGGCAGCGAGCGTATGCATACCAGAAAAATGGAGGAGTACGTCATCTCCCACGTTAGTTCAATGGATCAACAAGGTCAATGACCTCATGCTCATGGAGGATTTAACCTCATCACTATACGATTCATATGAGAAATTCTGGGCGACGTGGCGGGAATGGCTGGATTTCCAGCATTCCGAGGACTATTATGTTCTAGTGGGGGGCGCAATGGGCGCTGAGGAAACCGCAGAAGGCAACACATAGCCGCACTCCCTACCTCCCTCCCCACCCCATACCTTCCACCCCACCCCCTTCACCTCCCCCACTACTCCCCCCCTTTTCCCCTGTTATTCATTCCTCTCTATTCTTTCTAACTAGCTTGCTCCTTCTTCCTCTGCTCTCTTTCCCTTCCTCTTACTAAGCACTCTTGCTGATTACTTATGGTTATTTGTTTAATATGTACTTATTTATGAAACAGTTCAGTGGAACCTGAAGTCTTGGTCGCCTAAGTGAGGGTATTTGCGGGAATACTGCCTGATAGTATATGAATATGTAAATTTTGCTTTATACCCAATCCGAGGCATATGGAATGTACTTGCAAAAAGGCCGATATGGTCCTAACAAATGTACTTAGTTATGATGCTGGTTCCCTTTGGAAAATTTGGAAAATAAAGAATTTAAAAAAAAAAAAATATATATATATATTAAATTATAATAGTGTATAAAAATATAAGTATAAATATAAAAATATGTATATAAAAAAATATATATAAAATATACATATAAAATTTAATAGAATAAATCAGTCACTTCATTAAGACCCATAGTTAGTAATATCAATCAAACAGGCTAGAAAATGGAGACACACTAATATTAAAAATATAAAAAAAAAAGTATAAATATATGTATATAAATATATATAAAATATAAAATTTAATAGAATAAATAAGTCACTTCATTGAGACCCATAGGTTTCAAGATGTTCAACTTGTAAATCCAGAAAGTCTCCTTCTTGCTTAGCATTTCATGTCTATTGGTAATATCGGTGGAGATTTGTTCAATGGGAGTAATGGTAAAGTTAACCTTTCTCTCATGTTCAATCGTACAATGTCGGGAGAGTCCATGGAGAAGGAAGCCCTTATTTATATTGTGTCTGTGTGAATTCAGACGATTATGTAATGCCTGTATCGTCCTTCCTACATATTGTTTCCCGCATTGACAGTGAATCAAATACACCACAAAGTCCGATTGACATGTCATATGTCCCTTTATAGTAAACAGTTCTGGCTCTCCAGTAGGGCCAAACCTTTTTCTCCTGTATCTGATAGAAACACAGCACAAACATTTGTTCGAAAAACATTTATAGGAACCTGGTAGGTCGACTATTTTATTAGTAGTAGGGGTCTTAAGTCTACTGGGTGCCACCATATTCCGGATAGTGGGTGCCCTTCTGTACGTGATACCTGGGTAGCAAGGAATATTATTTCTCAGGATCGGATCATTCATAAGAATATTCCAATGTTTGGTTAAAATTCTTTTGATGGAAATATTATCCTGACTGAAAGTAGTAATAAAATTCGAAGTAAAATCATTTTCTAATGCCGATAAGGGTTTTTTCAAAGTGGGTAAAATCAAACGTTCCTGTTTAATATCTCGTGTTTCCTTAAAAGCATTTTTTAAAAGTTTCTTTGGATAATCTTTCTCCATAAAGCGATCCAATAAAATCTTATCCTGTATTTCAAAATCCTCATCAAGAGTGCAATTTTTTCTGATTCTTGTGTATTGGTTTTTAGGTATATTTAAAAGCCATTTATTATAATGGCCACTACTATAATGTATATAAACATTTGTATCAACCTTCTAGAAAAAAGTCTTTGTTAGTATAAGATTATCCCTGTGGGAGATGGTAAGATTCAAAAAAATCAATGGTTAAATTGTCCATCAACGGTGAAAAAACTAAACCCCAATTATTATTATTGATATGTGTTATAAAATCAGATATAGTATCATCATTATATTATATTATCATCCCTATTGTCCCAAATAATGAAGAGGTCGCAGTTTGGCTCGAGTCGGCGACGGAGGCCGCGTTCGAGTTCGGTTCGGTGAACTGTTCGACGAACCACTCGAACCCCATAGGAAACAATGGGAGGCAATCACAAACACATAAAAACACCTAGAAAACACCCTCAAAGGTGTCCAAAAGGTGACAAACAACTCATAAGACAACACAAATACATAGGAAAGTGACAAGAACAAATTCTCATGCGAAAACAAAACAGCTTGAAGAGGAAAAAGAGGACGAGACACAGATATACGCATGGTATGCCCTTCTAAAATCATGCAAAACACCGCAAGGGGACTCCAAGCGGAGTCTCCCTTTTTTTCCAAAAATTGGGCCACACAGACACCCCTTCAGTGGCAGCACTTGTGCCCCAGTTGTACACTTCACAGGTACATTTGCATCAAGCACATTTAAAAATACACCATCCTTAACTGTCCACAGGATGGCACCGGGGTAGGTAGCAAAGTCTTTGCTGATCCCAGATCTGTTCATCTTGGATCATTTTTAGAAACACTGCAAGCAAGGGTTACTCCAAGCAGAGTCTCCCTTTTTTTCCAAAAATTGGGCCCCACAGACACCCCTTCAGTGGCAGCACTTGTGCCCCAGTTGTAAACTTAACAGGTACATTTCCATCAATCACATTCCAAATCCACAAGCATTTACTCTCCACAGGATGACACAAGGGTAGTAAAGTCCTTGCGGATCCATGACTTGTTCATCTTGATGAACGTTAGTCTGTCCACATTGTCACTGGACAGACGCATGTGCTTATCTGTCAGCACACACCCAGCCGCACTGAAGACACATTCTGAGACAACGCTGACAGCTGGACACGACAAGATCTCCAAGGCAGAAGTGGAGAGCTATGGCCATTTTTCAAGATTTGAAGCCCAAAATGAGCAAGGCTCCAGTTGCAAAGTCATGGCATCGATGTTCATTTGGAGATACTCCTGTATCATCCTTTCCAGCCGTTGACTATGTGTCAGACTTCTTGTCTCTGGTGGCCTTGCAAAGGATGGGCTAAAAAAATTATGAAATGATTCAATAAAATTGCTGTTACCAGCACCAGATACGGTGCTGCTGGTACGGTTAGACTGTTGATGACGAGACAGTCCCATGTTTGTCAAGTTACAACTGGGAGATTCACTCCGTGCACCACGGGGTTTTTTTTTGGAAAAGCCGAGCTAAGATCAAGTAACAGCTTCTGCTGATACTCCTGCATACGTGCTTCCCTTTCTATGGCTGGAATTATTTCACAAAATTTGGATTTGTATCGGGGATCTAATAGTGTGGCAACCTAGTAGTCATCATCACTTCTAATTTTTACAATCCGAGGGTCATGTTGTAGGTAGTGCAGCAAGAAGGCGCTCATGTGTCTTGCACATCCATGCGGACCAAGTTCGCGCTGTGTTTGTGGCATAGAGGTGCTAACCGTGCTTTCTTCCTCTGACATCTCCCCCAACCTCTTTCAACTGAAATTTGACCAAGGTCTCCCTCATCTGCTGAGTCTTCCATGTCCATGGACAGTTCGTCCTCCATTTCTTCATGTTCTCCTGCATCTTCCTCCACATTTTGCCTGCTACCATGCACCCTTGTTGATCCCTCTCCCCCACCGTCCCATGCCTGCCGCCTTGGTGATGATGAAGGTCTGGACCTTGTAGATGTTGGTATCCCTCGCGCATATGAATCCTCCTGTACTTCCTCCCCTTCCTGTTGTCCCACCCCCTGACTCCGAATAGTGTTTAGCATGTGCTCCAGCATGTAAATGACTGGAATTGTCATGCTGATAATGGCATTGTCAGCGCTAAACATATTCATCACCATGTCGAAACTTTGCAGAAGGGTGCATAGGTCATTGATCTGAGACCCTCCATCTCCATCAGGGTGATCTGCCCCACCTCTGCATCTCATTGGCCCAGGCTATACGTCATGACGTATTGCACCAGTGCTCGGCGGTGCTGCCACAGTCGCTGTCACATGTGGAGAGTCGAATTCCAGCGTGTCGGCACATCGCATTTCAGGCGATGAACCGGCAGGCCGAAAGACTTCTGGAGCGATGCAAGTCGGTCAGCTGCGGCGCTTGAACGGCGGAAGTGAGCAGACAGTTTTCATGCCCTGTGCAGAAGGCCATCTAGGCCGGGATAGTGAGTTAAAAATTGCTGAACAACAAGGTTCAACACGTGAGCCATACAAGGCACGTGTGTCACCTTGCCCAGGCGAAGGGCTGCACCCAGGTTTGCAGCATTGTTGCACACTGCCTTACCTGGCTGCAGGTTGAGTGGAGACAACTATTTACCAAACTTGGTCTCCAGAGCTGCCCACAACTCAGCCGCTGTGTGACTCTTATTTCCAAGACATTTCAAGCTAAAGACCGCCTGATGCCGTTGTGCGCTGCTGCCAGCATAGTAATGAGGTGCGCGGGATTCCTTGTGCGCAGTAACAACACTGGTGGCCTGACCAGGCAGGCTTGGGGCGGCGGTGGAGGACCCAGACGAGGTTGAGGAGGCAGAAGCGTTGGAAGAACTAAAACAGAAAGAGGATTGACGCACAAGTCGTGGGGACGGCAAGACTTGTTCAGCAGACCCTTCTCCATAGTCACCCAGTGCCCAGTCAACGACATGTAACGTCCCTGTCCATGCTTACTGGTCCAAGTATCGGTGGTGAAATGCACCCGTTTACACACAGAGTTGCTCAAGGAAGCAGTGATGTTGTGTGCGACATGCTGGTGTAGCGCAGGCACACCTTTCTTGGAGAAGTATTGACGACTGGGCATCTGGTACTGGGGTACAGCGACGGACATAAGGTCTCGAAAATCCGCTGTGTCCACCAGGCGGAAAGGCAGCATTTCGGTAGCCAAGAGCTTACAGAGGGATAAAGTCAACCTCTTAGCTTTGTCGTGGGTTGGAGGAAATGACCTTTTATTTGTCCACATCTGAGGGACAGAGATCTGGCTGCTGTGTGAAGACGGTGGTGAGTAGTGTGTCCCTGGAAAAATGCAGGCTTGTGAGGAAAGTGCAGGCGGAGACATGATGTTGCCTTCATCCAACGTTGGTGCTATTGATGTCTGAGAGAGCTGTACACCCGCACTTGTTTCCCTTTCAAAACCAAGTGACGACCTGCCAAGCAAACTGCCTGTTGTGGTTAAAGAGGTGGAAGGTCTGCGTGGAAGAACAGATGTGACAGCTGTCCCCACAGTCATAGAAGATGAAGAGCGCGCGGATGCACTGGAAGGGTCAGGCAGTGGTTGGCCCGCTACGCTAGGCCGAATTGCAGCACAGTGAGCTTACCACTGGGACTTATGATAGTTATTCATGTGACCATTCATGGAAGAAGTTGTCAAACAGCTGAGGTTTTTGCCTCTACTTACAGATTCCCGACAAATTTTACAGATCACATGATTTGGGCGATCCTTTGCAAGGTCAAAAAAGGACCAGGCTAGGCAAGGCTTAGAGGACATTCGACCTGCTGAGCCACCCCGTCTGGTGCTCAGAGGCAGAGTGGTGGCTGAGGATGCAGTTGTAGACGTGCTACCAGTACTCCTCCTCTGTCCAGGAAGGCGCAAGGTAACTTCGTCGTCAGTTGCATCCTTTTCCACCGCCTCTGTTGACCTCGAGTGGCTGACTGTGGGTTGACAGTAGGTGAGATCTAGAACTTCATCATCAAGAGTTGTGTTTGCACTCCCCTCGCCCTCAGACCTAGCCTTTTCCTGCCCTGACCGAATATTTAAGTTGTCATCACAATCTGGTATCTGTGTCTCATCGTCATCAGTATGTTCCTCATTGTCTCAACCAACAGGTGTTACAGTTTGGGAATGAGGGTCTACATTATGCTCAGAAACATGGTCATCAGGGCCTGAATCTGAGTCACAAAGCTTCTGTGCATCACTTTAGACCATTTCCTGGTCTGTACTCACTGTAGCTTGGGAGCAGACCTCTGATTCCCAGCCTATAGTGTGACTGAACAGCTCTGCAAACTCAGCCATCTCTGTTACACCATACTCTGCAGGGCGGGGGGAGACTTGAGAGCTGGGAGATAGCAAGTGCGATTGGCATGACAAATCAGAGGACTGTTGTTTTTTGGATTTAGAAGTTGAGGTGGAGGAGAGGTCACTTGTTAGAGCACTTGAGATCCATTCAAGCATGTGCTTTTTTTGTGCATCCTCTACCTTCCAGTTGTTTTGTTCCGTAAAAAAGGGAGCACATCGGATTGTCCACAGAAAGTAGTAGACATCTTACTTTTGCTGGAAGATGGCCTATGTTCAGCAGATGTTAATGTAGCTTTCCCACCTTCCCCACGGACACAAACTTTTTTCCTTTTACAACACGCCTGTTCCCCTTTCCACCAGCATCTGTCCTTTTGCCACTCATTTTGTTAGCGACAAGATTGGCCACTTAAAATGTGGTAGCATAAATTGAGAGGAGGTGTAGATTGTAGACGTGGTCTAGCTTTATTGACAGCTAAAGAAACAACACTGACTATCCCAGACAATGCAACTGTAGCCCTACAACTGGCAGCACTCTTTGCTATTAAAATAGCTTTGCAAAAAAGGGCAGGAGGGTACAATGCAGAGGTGGTGGGACTTGCTTGGCACAAGTGGGACACAAATGGAGCATAGCAGCCACTTTTTGGATGGCACTACCTGGCAGCACTCTTTCCTATTAAAATAGCTTTGCAAAAAAGGGCAGCAGGGTACAATGCAGAGGTGGCGGGACTTCCTTGGCACAAGTGGGGCACAAATGGAGTACAGCAGCCACTTTTTGGATGGCACTAACTGGCAGCACTCTTTGCTATTAACCCCTTCACCCCCGGCCACTAAAACACCCTAATGACCGGGACATTTTTTGCAATTCGGACCAGTGTCCCTTTGACAGGTTATAACTCTGGAACGCTTCAACGGATCCTGGCGATTCTGAGATTGTTTTTTCGTGACATATTGTACTTCATGACAGTGGTAAATTTAGGCCGATATTTTTTGCATTTATTTGTGAAAATTTAGGAAATTTTGCGAAAATTTCGCAATTTTCAAACTTTGAAAATTTTTGCCCATAAATCTGAGAGATATGTCACACAAAATAGTTACTACATAAAATTTCCCACATGTTTACTTTACACCAGCGCAATATTTGAAACAATTTTTTTTTTCGTTAGGAAGTTAGAAGGGGTCAAAGTTCATCAGCAATTTCTCATTTTTCCAACAAAATAATTTTTTTTAGGGACCACATCACATTTGAAGTGACTTTGAGAGGCCGAGGTGACAGAAAATACCCAAAAGTGACCCCATTCTAAAAACTGCACCCTTCACACTGCTCAAAACCACATCCAAGAAGTTTATTAATCCTTTAGGTGCTTCACAGGAACCAAAGCAATGTGGAAGGAAAAAATGAAAATTTTTCTTTTTAACACAAAAATGTTTCTTTAGCCATAAAATTTTCATTTTCACAAGCAAGAAAAGAGAAAGTGCACCATACAATCTATTGTGCATTTTCTCCTGAGTACGCTGATACCCTATATGTGGTAAAAATCAATTGTTTGGGTGCACAGCAGAGCTCGGAAGGGAAGGAGCGCCATTTGAATTTTTGAACGCAAAATTAGCTGGACTCATTAGCGGACGCCATGTCGGGTTTGAAGACCCCCTGAGGTGCCTAAACAATGGAGCTCCCCCACAAGTGACCTCATTTTGGAAACTAGAGCCTTCAAATAATTTTTCTAGATGTTTGGTGAGCCCTTTGAACCCCTGGGGGCTTCACAGAAGTTTATAACGTTGAGCCGTGAAAAGAAAAAAATAAACATTTTACCACAAAACTGTTGCTTCAACTAGGTAGCTTTTTTTTCACAAGGGTATCAGGAAAAAATGCACCATGAAATTTATAGTGCATTTTTTCCTGAGTACGACGATACCTCATATGTGGTGGAAAGTAATTGTTTGGGCGCATGGTGGGGCTCAGAAAAGAAGGAGCACCATTTGACAGCAAAATTGGTTGGAATCATTAGCTGACGTAATGTTGCATTTGGAGACCCCCTTAGGTACCTAAACAATGGAGCTCCCCCACAAGTGACCTCATTTTGGAAACTAGAGCCCTCAAATAATTTTTCTAGATGTTTGGTGAGCCTCAAGGGGCTCCACAGAAGTTCATAATGTTGAGCCATGAATACACTTTTTTTTATTTTCACCACAAACCTGTTACTTGAACCAGGTAGCATTTTTTTTTCACAAGGGTATCAGGAAAAAATGCACCATAAAACGTATTGTGCAATTTCTCCTGAGTACGCAGATACCTCACATGTGGTGGAAAGTAATTGTTTGGGCGCATGGCGGGGCTCAGAAGAGAAGGAGCACCATTTGACAGCAAAATTGGTTGGAATCATTAGCGGACGCCATGTCACGTTTGGAGACCCCCTATGGTGCCTAAACAGTGGAGCTCCCCCACAAATAAACCCATTTTGGAACTAGACCCCTCAAGGAATTTATCTAGATGTTTGGTGAGCCCCTTGTACCCCCAGGGGCTCCACAGAAGTTGATAACGTTGAATCGTGAAATTTTTTTTTTTTTTTTTAACCACAAAATTTTTGCATCAATTAGGTAGCTTTTTTTTTTTTTACAACGGTATCAGGAAAAATGCACTATAAAACGTATTGTGCAATTTTTCCTGAGTACGCAGATACCTCATATGTGGTGGAAATCAATTGTTTGGGCGCATAGCGGGGCTCAGAAGAGAAGGAACGCCATTTGACTTTTCAAACGCACAGACGCGGTGCACTGATCGGCCACTGCAGGACGCACGGTCGGATGAAATATAAAAAGCGTCGGGGATATGGAAAAAAAAAAACAGTCACGCCAAAAATTGAGCAGGGATGCCGATCCGTTATATGCATCCCTGATCAGCGCTCGGCAGGACGCACGGACAGATGCGATACAAAAAGCGTCAGGGATACAGAAGAAAAGTCACGCCAAAAATTGACCATGGATGCAGATACGTTATGTGCATCCCTGATCAGCGCTCGGCGGGACGCACGGACAGATGCGATACAAAAAGCGTCAGGAATACAGAAGAAAAGTCACGCCAAAAATTGACCATGGATGCAGATACGTTATGTGCATCCCTGATCAGCGCTTGGCGGGACGCACAGACAGATGCGATACATAAAGCGTCGGGGATACGGAAAAAAAAAGTCAAGCCAAAAATTGAGCAGGGATGCAGATCCATTATGTGCATCCCTGATCAGCGCTCGACGGGACACACGGACGGATGAGATACAAAAAGCGTCGGAGATACGAGAGAAAAAAAGTCCCGCCGAAAACTGACCATGGATGCAGATACGTTATCTGCATCCCTGATCAGTGCTCGGCGGGACGCACGGACGGATGAGGTGTAAAAATGGACATGGGATACAGAAAGAAAAAAAAAAAAAAGAAAGTTATACTCACAGTACCCAGAGAATTAGCAGGAGGATCACTTACCAGAAGAACTGCAGGAGGAACAGAAGGCAAGCGAGATGGACAGCTTTACAGGAGCAGCAGGCAGGACGTTGGACAGCTCTGCAGAATACCCAGGAAGGACCCAGCGATGGAGGCAGATGTGATCGGGCCAGTGAAGACCTCGGACGACCCGGTGAAGACAGGTAAGAGGACGTCGGGGGGACAGCAGAGGGAGAGTGGGGAGAGCAGAGGGGGAGTGGGATATCGGAGAAGGAGCTGCAGAAGCAGAATAGAGATCATAGGGGAAGCAGGCAGATCGCGGGGGGAGCAGATGGGGATCTCGGGGGGCAGATCGGGGAGTGGGGGGCAGATCGCAGGGGGCATGGGTAGGGGCCATCACGGGAGTGCGCAGGGGGTGTCACGGGAGTGTGCAGGGGGCATCACAGGAGCGCGCACGGGCTGCAAGGTGAGCACAATACTCACGTGGAACAGGAGCAGTGACATCAGCGGAGGTGGCAGCAGCAACGGTGGCGTGGTACCACAAGTATCAGCCAGTCCACACTGCAGACATGTTGGGGGAGGGCTTCCCAGACCAGCACAGGCCTGGGGAGGGCAGCCACCTGCAGATCAGACAGCCCCACTGCACACTGATTGGAGCAATTGCGCGTCATAGCACGATCGCTCCAATCAGTGCTGCAGGGGCTGGGGGCGACATGTTTGAGGTCCACCTATGATCTGCTGCAGCTGCTACGGCATCTCATAGCTGGATCTCACAGTATCGCACTAATTCAGACATTATTTTTGCCGAAATTAGTGCGAACGATGTGGTTGACGGTCCAGATTTGAACAGCCAATCACATGGATCGTCGATGGGGGGGTGGCGATGCCACCCCCCCTGGGGTCAAGCAAAGGTCAAGCAGGGGACATCATTTGAAAGCCGTTGCTATGGCCACGGCAATCAAATGAACTTTAGGCAGTAAAGTTACGTCCCTGGTCGTTAAGTCACGTTAAAATAGGACGTAATTTTACTGCCCGCGGTCGTGAAGCGGTTAAAATAGCTTTGCAAAAAAGGGCAGCAGGGTACAATGCAGAAATGCTGGAAAATGCTTGGCACCAGAAGGACACTAATGGAGTATAGCAGCCACTTTTTGGATGGCACTAACTGGCAGCACTCTTTGCTATTAAAATAGCTTTGCAAAAATGGGCAGGAGGGTACAGTGGCCGGGTTGTGGGTCAGTGTAGAGGAAAGGAAGCCTCACTTTCTATCCCTCCTAATGGTGAAATGCAGCAAGGAATTCCCTGAGCTTAGGTACACAGACGCTGTTATCTGTAGCTGTATACAGCGTTTCCACGGACCTGACTGTCACCTATGGCTCTGAGCCCGAGAAAATGAGCCATGAAAAGGGCTGAAATAAACTTCTGTCCCTATTCTGTAAAGCACTGTGTGTATAGCATACACAGCAGGACCGGTGGCAGGAGCTGCGTGAGCGGTGACTGTCACCCAGACGCAGAAGGCAGATAATGGCGCCATGAGGGTAAATGGCCGTATTTATAATGCAAGGACATGTGACATTCACAACCTATGACACATGCCCTTGCTTGTCTGGCAAAAAGTCCACTTACCTTTGTGTGTGTCCGGGATTGGCTGACATGCTGGCCCACCCCACTACACGCGCGCTTATGGAAGAAAAAAAAAAAAATGGCGATCGGCATTCTCTCAGCAACACAGATCTAAACCCCGTCCCCCCCGCACACTATACGCTGAAATTTGATAATAGTGTGAATCACAGAGTGACTCACACTATCACAGTGAAAAGCCAGCTAGTAATTAGCTAGGCTTTTTGCTGATAGAACCGTTCTCGAACGTAACTCGAGCTGCCGAACTTTTAGCAAAAAGCTCGAGTTCTAGTTCGATCTAGAACACCCCGCAAAATCACTCGAACATGAAATTGGCGAACCTCGAACCACGCTCAACTCTAGTTATAAATAAATATAGACTCAAAAACGCCCATGAATAGATTTGCGTATGTAGGTGCTATTTTACTGGCCATCGCAGTCCCGAGGGTCTGCTGATATAAAACATCCAAAAAAGTAAAAAAATTATTCCTTAGGATAAAATTCATACCCTGCAGAATAAATTTTTTTTGTAAAAACGGGAGTCTCGGATCATTGTTAATAAATAGTGAAAAACACTCCAGATTAAGTTCGTGGTCGATATTTGAATAAAGGGCAGAAACATTCATAGTTAAAAAATAATCCAATCCTTCCATTGGACATCTTTAATTAATGTAATCAATTGTGCTGAGTCTCTTAGATAGCTGGTAAGATTTAGTACGTGGACATGCATTATTTCGTCAAGATGTGCTGCCAAATTGGACGCAAGTGCGTCAATCCCAGATATTATGGGTCTTTCCGGTGGATTGACAAGATCTTTGTGGATTTTGGGAAGGTGGTACATAAATGCTATTTTGGGATTTTTAATCTGCAAGAATTTTTTCTCCTTATCATTTATAATGTTATTGTCAGTGGCTTCCGATATGAAATCATTGTATTCCAAACATGCCTTATCATATAGTAACTTATTACTCTTGCAGTATTGTAGGGGATTAGACAGGATCTAAATGCTTCATTCGTGTAATCATCCCTATTTTGGACAACAATACCACCTCCCTTATCAGCTGAACGTATCACAATGTCTGTATTCCTCTTCAATGAAATGAGGGAAGCTTTCTCCCCCTTACTAAGATTGAATTTTCTATTTTTTCTAGTGTTATCCAAATCTAAATGTTTAAAATCATTTAAAACCAGGTCACAAGAAGTCTTAATATGATGACCTTTACTAGGTGTAGGATAAAAAGAAGATTTTGCCCTTACATTGGTATGTAGGAAACCTTCAGCGGGACCAGGGGAATTGTAATTTTTCAAAGAGGCACGGATATTTGTCCGTCCTATATCATCCTTATTATCAAGATCTTTTTTCATTAAAAAATGTCTTTTCAAGGTGAGCTTCCTAATGAAGGCTTGAAAGTCCAGATAAAGATCAAAATCCTTGGAAAGTGAGGTGGGACAAAAAGACCTTTATTGAGGACTGAAATTTCATCTTTGGTGAGATTATATTCAGGAAGATTAAAAATGTTTCCCATATTTGTTATATGGTTATCTTTCCTTTTTTGCTTATGTTTAACTCCTGCTCTATTTCCTCTCGTACATTTTTTCTTTTTGTGGATTTTGGGGTGGGTAGATGCGTTCTCAAATCCCTGTTGTTATCTGTGGCTGATGGTAAAAAAGGCACAGAAGGGGCCTTTTTGTTACTATTATCAATGGTGATCAAATTTTTATTCTAATTGTTTTGTCCCATTTCAGTATTTGTTTTGGTCACAACTGGTTGTGAATCTTCCATAACATTGGTAGTAATTTGAGATGTAGGGAGAGGTATAGGATCCTCATGTACCGTTAGGTCCAATAAATCTATAAAATCTCTATCAATTTCTGTATCCTCAAAAATTGGTAGAGGTTCAGGTAAAGTCAAAGCAATGGTAGATCTTTTTTGCCTGATTTTTTCAATTTGATTTTTGTAGGACATTTTATATGCATGCACCTGTGTTTCATTGGGTGTGGTAGCACTAAACCTGATGCATTATGGGGTTTTTAAGAGGTATTTAAAGCTGTCTGTTGTAAAAGTATCCATGAATAAGACATTATGACATATTTCTGTTGAAACGCATTGGTGTAATGAACAACCTTTATCTGTTTGATACCTGTCTCCTGAAGAAATTTTTGTATCCACTAAATAAAGGTAAAGTTTTAAAGAAAAAAAGCCTGGATCCGCTGGATATTTATTTTCTATGAATTGTGCCTATCCTGACCTGGAATTTCCGTGCAGGATCAGTGTGGTCAAAGAGTCCTGAGTATACTGCAAGCAGTAGAGCCGGTTTTTTTATGTGCATATATCAATGGAGGTTTCACCGTGCACCTGCATTCATCTTATATTGATGGAACAAGGCAAGTAATCTTTCACTCACAAGATGGACGACCACAGCAACAGGCTTGGATTATTGGCATCTATCTTTAATAGAGACACTCCAGATGGAAATTCCGGATCCACGGATAAAAGGTAAAAATGACATTTCTATATTATATAAAAATCTTGAAACCCTAAAAATGAAAGAAACCAGACTCTGGTGGAATTCTACAACCCTTCAATCATATGTTGATAGAAGCATGATCCCAAGGAGACTTCGTTTAAACAAAGTTGCTACCTCACAATACCCTGAGACATTCATACAGGAGTGGAATGATGTTTTGTCTTCATGCTCATATAAATTGATGGAACTCTTGATTAAATATGATAAGATGGAATTAAGTAAAATTGATACTGAGATATTGGATATTAAAAATAAAATAGAACTACATGATCAAACAAAAGAAATTAATAAGCTTAAAGAAAAAATGGACATTAATGTAAAAAAGCTTGAAGAAAAAATTGTGGACATAAAGAAAAAGAAATTTGAAAGAGACATTAAGGACTATGAGTTTGAATAACGTTTATACTTGGAAAAAAGTTCGTACCAAAAAGTCCATTCTTAAAGGGGTTATCCGGCTTATTTTGACTTTTTTTATTATTACACTATTGGGCTACATTGGAGCAGGTAAGTAGATAGTAAGCACTTACCTGCCCTGCTGTCAGCCCCTCTCCCCCGGCTCAGAGAGGTCATGTGACCGCTCCTGCCACGATTTTGACGCTTCCGGTCATTTCATGTCAACATAGGCAGGGCCATGTTGACATGCAAATCTGGAACAGCATGTTGCCGCCCTGCTGGGCTGTACAGTGCGTGGAGTACCCGCCCCCCTTCCCTGCACCCTCCCACACATTCCCCCGCACCCTGTACTCTCCTCGCAACCTCCCACACTCTCCGTAGTCTCCCTCCCTTGCCTCCTGTGACCAGCTACGTGCACCCTGAATTCCAGCCGATTCAGTGTCCAGTTCAATAAGGTAAGAAACAAGAAAGTTGCCCACTTGCTTTCAGATACACTGTCAGCACTGTGTCCCCAGCGCTTTATCATGTTTACTGCCTGACGTCCGGGGAACTGTCTCCCCCCACCTCCCCCGTGCGCGCTGTCTGTGTCATCTGTGTCTGTGCATCAGTCTGTGTCCCGCTCCCTGCCAGCCCCGCAGCTGCCCGCACTGCAATGTCAGTGTCTGCCCGCAGTATCATCAGCTTCTCACGCTACAGTGCTGGCAGTTGCGGGGCTGGCAGGGAGCGGGACACTGCTGCTGAGGTTAGATGAGATTATTACCTGCGGTGACGATCTCTTGCCTCCTGACGTCACCGCAGTCACTGCTGTCTATGCCCGTCTCGCGTGCGGCCCGAGACTGTCACTAGCGGTGACGTCACGTGCTCTCACGATACTGCTGACAACGCGGCGGGCATAGAAGTCAGTGACAGCGCTGATGGCAGGACTGCAGGAGATCATCACAGCAGGTAATGATCTCATCTATTCTCCTGACAGCAGCGCTCAGCATCCCCTGCAGTGACCTGGGCTGACCTATTGATGTTAGCTCAGGTCACTGCATTGCTCTCCCACCCAATGGGGAACATTCTGCTCTTCATTGACTGCGACAGGGACTATGGTATGGATCGCCGTGGGACCCCCTTATTGGATGACAACGGACGCGGATTTGATTGTTCTTTTCAATAAATTGGTGAAAGAGGGAATGTTTTAGGGAGTGTTTTTTCAAATAAAACTTTTTTTGTCTATTTTTTTTTCTTACTGACTGGGTTGGTGATGTCTGGTATCTGATAGACGCGTGACATCACAAACCCCAGGGCTTGATGCCAGGTGACATTACACATCTAGCATCAACCCCATATATTACCCCGTTTGCCACCGCACCAGGGCAACGGGATGAGTTGGGGCAAAGCGCCAGGATTGGCACATCCAATGGATGCACCACTTCTGGGGCAGCTGTAGCCTGCTATTTTTAGACTGGGGAGTGTCCAATAATGGTGGACCTCCCTAGTCTGAGAATACCAAACCACAGCTGTCTGCTTTACCTTGGCTGGTGATGCAATTTGGGAGGGAACCCACGTTTTTTGTTTTAAATTATTTAATTTTAAATAACAGTGTGGGGTGCCCTCTGTTTTGGATTACCAGCCAAGGTGAAGCTGCCAGCTGTGGTTTGCAGGCTGCAGCCGTCTGCTTTACCCTAGCTGGATACAAAAGATAGCGGGGACCTCACATCGTTTTTTTTTTTTTTTTAAATTATTTATTTATTTTTTGGCTAAATACAAGGCTAAGCACCCTTTAGTGCCACATGAAAGGCACTAAAGGGTGCCAGCTTAGAATATGCAGGGGGGGTAGGACATTATATAGGTCTTTCTCATCTATTATCTATCTATCCCTCTATCTATCCCTTCATTCATTCATCCATCCCTCTATTTATCCCTCTAGCTATCTGTCTATCTATCCCTCTATCTATCTAGCTGCTTCCGTTTTTTTGCAGTATGAAAAAAATAGGAAGGTACGCAGATCACACACGGACCATAAACGGAACGGATGCCACACAGTTGCATCCGTGAAAAAACATGACCATTTTTTGCGGACCGCAAAAGCGGGGCAGTCACATGAATGTAGCCTAATCAAGAGGCTTATGAGGGTGATGTATTTAATTAAAAATAACTTTTTTTCTTGGTGCATGTGTTTATTTACTGTTACTTACAGATTACTAATGGGGGGGGTGTCTCATAGACCCTGACGATTAATATCTGGCTTAGTGGAAGCTGTGGGCTGTGATTAACCTCTTATTAGCCTGATTGCTACCGCCCCAGAGCAACCAGGAAGAGCCAGGTAAAGTGCTGGGATTGTCACATCTAATGGATGTGACAATCCTCAGCGGCTGCAGGCTGCTATTTTTAGGCAGGGGGCAGCTCAATAAATAGGGGTCTCCCCAGCCTGACAATACCAGCCCCCAGCTGTTGTGGTTTATCATGCCTGGGTATCAAAATTCGGGGGGACTGAATTTCGTTTATTTTTGTAAATCAAGAAAAAAAGCCGCATGCAGTTCCTCTTATTTGGATACACAGCCAAGATAAGCGCACGGCTGGGGGCTGCAGACTGTAGCCATATGCTTTTTGTGTTCTTGGTGTTATAATATGGGAGAAAAACACACTAAAAAATTGTATGTATTTTATACCACAATACTGATCCGCAGAGTTGAATTGATTTCCCGCTGTGACGGGGTGTACAGCAGAGCAAGGAGAGACAACAGGCCAAGGATGATCCAACAGGTTTACTAACAGGAATACAGGAACAGCACACGACAAGTCCAAATAAAACAGATTCGGGGGCACCTCCCGATAATCCAAAGTGCCAGATTACGACGTAATAGTCCTTTTAAGAGTCCCAGAAATCCCACACAATCCATTGGACGGCGAGATCTGTCCGCAGAATCAGATCTCACTCCCTTCCTCTTCAAAACTCAGCTCCCAACTGCACTTAGAAACAGGAGTGTATTGTCTGAGCTCGTGGGCCCGCCCCTCAAGGGTAGGGGTCTATGGTTGGGCCCACTAGAAGATTCTAGAAGGTTGGCTCCGAGATGTCTACAGGTTTGTGTAGTTGGCGTTATCCACTGCTTACGAAACAATGGGAAGTTCCCCTGGCTGTGTGGACAAGAGATAATTGCATTATGGGTCCAGAGACACAGGAGATGGGGGGAAGGTATGGTTACTTACATCCCAAGACATTTCAAAGTGTTCAGTAAGTACAACCAAAGGAAAGTGACATCACATCCTGACATAGTATTACAGCAAATACAGTGAGAAGGTAAAATACATCACATGGCATCTTATACAAAAAATATGGGATGGAGAAAAGTACATACATCATGACAATCCCTTCCCCTCCCAACTTGTGGACGTACTAGGGACCTCTATAGGTCGCTGATTAAGTACACGCAGGCATGGCTGACAGGACTCAAGGCTCCTCTTGCCTGGACAGTCCATCTGCATTTTGGTGTTGGCTGCCTCTTCTATACTGTATGGTAAAGTTATAGGGCTGCAGAGCCAGGCTCCATCGTAGTAAGCGTCCATTGTCCCCAGAGACTCTGTTCAGCCAGGTGAGGGGATTGTGATCAGTAACCACAGTGAATTCTATACAGATACGGCCTTAGTTTCCTTAGGGCCCACACAACAGCCAGACATTCTTTTTCAACAGTTGCATAGGCCACTTCTCGGTCCAGCAGTTTCCGGCTGAGATAGGCGATGGGGTGTTCGTCCCCAGCTGCATTCACCTGGCTGAGGACAGCTCCCAGTCCATAAGCAGAGGCGTCCGTTTGCACAATGAATCTCCTCTTGTAGTCTGGAGCAGCCAGGACAGGATCGCAGATCAGAGCGTCCTTCAGCCGGTTAAAAGCCTCATCACAGGCTGGAGTCCAGATCACCAGCCGGGGCATTGTTTTCTTGGTCAGGTCGGTAAGAGGCTTGGCCACAGTGCTGAAATGAGCAACAAATTTTCGGTAATAACTGGCAGTGCCCAGAAAAGCCATAACTTGTTTCTTAGTTTGGGGTACAGGCCAGTCTCTAATAGCCTGGATTTTGGCAGGCTCAGGACGGAGCTTCCCTCCTCCCACTCTATGCCCTAGGTACTGGACTTCCCCCATCCACAATTGGCATTTATCAGGTCGAATGGTTAGGCCGGCTGCAAGAATCAGGTCCAGAATAACGGCTACTTGATTCAGATGTTCCTCCCACGTCTGGGTGAAGATGGCGATATCATCCAAGTAGGCACAAGCAAAGTCACCACATCCCCGGAGGATCTGGTCCACCATTCTCTGGAAGGTGGCCGGGGCATTTTTCATTCCAAAAGGCATGCTTAGAAATTCATTCAGACCAAAGGGGGTTATAAAAGCGGACCGTTCTCTCCCTTCCTCCGTTAGAGGCTTCTGCCAGTATCCCTTACTGAGATCCAAGGTAGTGACATATCGGGACCCAGCCAGTCGGTCTAGAAGTTCGTCAATACGAGGCATTGGGTAAGGATCGCTGACGGTATGGTCGTTTAGTCGCTGATAGTCCACACAAAATCGAGTACTCCAATCCTTCTTGGGTACTAACACCACAGGGGAGGCCCAAGGGCTATGGGAGGCCTGGATTACCCCAAGCTATAACATCTCCTCCAGTTCGTGCTGCATGGTGTTTCGAACTGATTCAGGTACCCGGTAAGGAGCCTGTTGTATGGGACGGATGCCCTGAGTGTCCACATGATGTTGGGTGACGGTGGTTCGACCTGGTTGAGATGAGAAAGCAGCCCGTCTCTGTTGAAGCACTTCCAGCATCTGGATTTTCTGTAAGGAATCCATGTGATGTCCCAGGGGAACCTGTTCCACAGTGGATGGGGCTCTCGCTGCTTCCACGAGATCAGGTAGAGAGTCCTCATCCTCTTGACCATCTTCTGAAGCCAACTGACAGCTTGCTATCATTGGAATGTTCCGGTCATGGTACTCCTTAATCATATTCACATGGACAGTCTTTTGTCTTAGCCCCTGATCATCTAAAGCAAGAAGGTAATTGGTATCATTCAGTTTTCTGAGAACCCAGAAGGGACCCTCCCATGTGGTCTGCAGTTTATTCTGCCGATGGGGAACAATCATTAAGACTTGTTGTCCTTCTACAAACTCCCGATAGCGTGCTTTACGGTCATACCATGTCTTCTGTCTGGTTTGAGCCATACGCAAATGACTCTGGGCAAAACTAGCAAGTTGGGCCAGGGTTTCTCGCAGCTTTAGAACATAAGGGACAACAGGGGCTCCTGTATCTTCAACTTGCCCCTCCCAGTATTCCTTGAGCAGGGTTAAGGGTCCTTGGACCTTTCTTCCATAGAGTAGTTCAAAGGGGGAGAACCCAGTGGACTCCTGGGGAACTTCCCGATAGGCAAACAAGAGATGGGGTAGGTACTTCTCCCAGTCTGAATCTCGGTCCGTGAAGGCCCTCAGCATATTCTTCAGAGTGCCATTGAATCGTTCACAAAGTCCATTTGTTTGGGGATGATACGGGGTCGTTCGGATCGCTCGTACTCCACAGGTGCGCCACAGACACTGGACCAACTCTGACATGAACTGGGAACCTTGGTCCGACAAGATCTCACTGGGGAATCCTACTCTGGTAAAAATAATAACCAAGTCCTCGGCCACCTTGGCTGCAGAAATACTTGACAAGGCCACGGCTTCTGGATATTGGGTGGCATAGTCCACAACAGTGAGAATGTACTGCTTTCCAGATTTACTTGGTTTAGCCAGAGGTCCAATGATATCAACAGCTACTCTTTGAAAGGGTTCTTCTATTATAGGGAGCGGTTGCAGGGGTGCCTTTGGGTGATCTCCGGGTCGCCCTCTACGCTGACATATGTCACAAGTTCGGCAGAAATGCGCCACTGCTTGGGAAATCCCCGGCCAATAAAAAGTTTGAGTCTCTCGGAGCGGGTTTTGCCTTGATGGCCAGCAGTAGGAATGTCATGAGCCAGGTGTAATAGGGGAATTCTGTATTTCTGAGGAACAATCAGCTGTTTGCTATAAGTCCAGGGCTTATCTAAGGAGTCGGCATTGGCAACCCGATACAGAAGTCCATTTTCTCTGATAATTCTTTCTCCGTTCTCCCCTAGCTGCCCTATTTCAGCTCGAGCTCTAAAACTAGCAAGGGTGGGGTCAGTCTCTACTTCTTGTCTGAACTGAACTTTATCCCAAGTAACATTCATATTATCCCCACAAGAAGAATCATTCACCGGCTGTAATGGCAGTTCTGGTGGCCTCATTTTCATGGATGGGTTGTACACGTCCACATGGGCTGTTCTCTTGGCTTGACTTCTGGTTACCGCACCGACAAAGTGGCAATGAAGAGTCCCCACATCAGGCACAGAATCCAGCTTTTCTTCTGGTGAAGGTGTCTGTAGATAATGAACAGGCAAAGGCGGTCTGTAGCTGTTCTGCCTCCCAACACCTGGACATTGGAATTGCATGTGCCCAGGCTGCCCACATCCATAACATCTGCGCTCTGGGATTCTTCCTCCACATCGTATTCCCAAAGGTGGATCAGGAGTAATGCGAGGCACAGTCACACGAAGGTCCCCATGAGTTGATGGTCTAGGGTGATGGTGAACATTGGGGCCAGAAGGACCAGGGGCCGCCAGCGTTGGGGGGCTGGTGGTTTTTTTCTCGCCGAGTAGTAGTTTTTTCCACTGAGGCTTGATGGTGAGAGCCTCATCAGCTAGAGCTGCAGCTTCCTCCACAGTGGCTGGTCTCCTTTCATACACCCATTCCCGGATCTCAGCGGGGCACTTGAAGTAAAACTGCTCTTTTAGGAGGACCTGGAGGACGGTCTCCAAGGTTAAGGCCTCCTCTGCCTCCAGCCAACGATGCCACAGATGTTTGAGTTTGTGGGCATACATCTTGAAAGACACTTCCTCATCACATGCTAAAGTACGGAACTGAGTCCTGTAAGTGTCTGGCGTTACAGCATAATGTTCTAGAATAGTCTGTTTAATATCCGCATACTCACAGTTCCACCGAGGGTCCATAGCTCTATAGGCTGCGGCAGCTCCACCCTCTAAGAGCCCAACCAGATGCCGGACGCGCTCCCTTTCTGGGACTTCCATTAATCGACACTGATGCTCAAAGTCCTGGAAGAAGTCCTCAATGTCACCAGCAGCCTCATTAAACTGCTTGAAGTCTCTGCGGGACACTCTGGGAAATTCCCTCATGGTGGGTGCTGGGGTTACAGTCTGTCTGGAACCTCTAGCGGCTTCCACAGCGAGCTGCTTATCCAGCAATGCCATCTCCTCCATCCTGCGCTCCTTCTCTTTAGCTCCACGCATGACCTCCATCTTATATTCTATGGTGGTCTCCTCTCCCAGCAAGGCCATCTCTTCCTCGTACCACACAACTCACTGACTTTTTTGGGTATTTACCTCCGGCTGCCATCTTTCTTCCGTTTGCTGGGAGGATCCTTCCTCAGCGTCATTTTGCGAGCAAACTCCTTCCAACGCCTCAATCAGCTGCTCCTTGGAGAGTCCCTTGTAGCTGACTCCCAGTTCACGGGCCTTTGTTTGTAGGGTCACCGCAGTCCAGTTCTTGTACTCTAAGGTTCTGGTTCCAGCTGTTGATGGGCCGTTGTCCTCCATTCCTTCTGCTCTGATCCCACCGCTGCCAACCAGTTTGTGACGGGGTGTACAGCAGAGCAAGGAGAGACAACAGGCCGAGGATGATCCAACAGGTTTACTAACAGGAATACAGGAACAGCACACGACAAGTCCAAATAAAACAGATTCGGGGGCACCTCCCGATAATCCAAAGTGCCAGATCACGACGTAATAGTCCTTTTCAGAGTCCCAGAAATCCCACACAATCCACTGGATGGCGAGATCGGTCCGCAGAATCAGATCTCGCTCCCTTCCTCTTCAAAACTCAGCTCCCAACTGCACTTAGAAACAGGAGTGTATTGTCTGAGCTCATGGGCCCGCCCCTCAAGGGTAGGGGTCTATGGTTGGGCCCACTAGAAGATTCTAGAAGGTTGGCTCCGAGATGTCTACAGGTTTGTGTAGTTGGCGTTATCCACTGCTTACGAAACAATGGGAAGTTCCCCTGGCTGTGTGGACAAGAGATAATTGCATTATGGGCCCAGAGACACAGGAGATGGGGGGAAGGTATGGTTACTTACATCCCAAGACATTTCAAAGTGTTCAGTAAGTACAACCAAAGGAAAGTTACATCACATCCTGACATAGTATTACAGCAAATACAGTGAGAAGGTAAAATACATCACATGGCATCTTATACAAAAAATATGGGATGGAGAAAAGCACATACATCATGAGACCCACTCATCGACCGTCTTGACGCCCATGATTGGTTGTAGGCAGATGCTGTCACATACGCTAAGGGTGCGTCTGACTGCAACCAATCACAGGAGACAGGACAGCCGGAGGCCGGGGAAAGCAGTGCATATGAATGAGCAATAATTAGCGGCCCAGGACGTGAAGGAGAGGCCACGGGAGCAGTGTACAGCTGCAACGGAGCCTCGGTCAGTATAAAGTGCTTTCTTCTTTTTTTTTTTTTTTTACTTTACTATTATTTTTTAATTTAACAAGTGCCTGATCCGGATCACACATCCGGAATCCAGGTCCTGGTTCTGCCCAACAATAGCCTCTGATTCTCTGAAAACATGACGCAAAGTGTCATGAACCTCCATCATCAACAACCCAGAAAGTACAGTTTCATCAACACAGTATGATAGCCCCGACACAACCCACCACATTTTATAATGGCTCACACACAGTATAATGCGCTTCATATAGACATCCAAATACTATTATGTCCCCCTCATACAGCCCAGCAAACTATATTTTGGCCCCTACACAGATCAAAACAGTATAATGGCTGCCCCACCTAATGATTAAAAAAATTACTCATCTCTCCCCATTCCCCCGCTGCTCCAATCTTCGCAGCAGGTGTCCTGAATGTTCGGCACCGGTCTTCATAGGGTGCGTTGAAGTGACATCATTGTGCCCTCTGCACTGAGACATCAGAGCTCATAAGCACAGGGAGAAAAATGGAGGAGGGAGCTGTCAGATCATTGCTTTCAATTGTATTGGCATTTATCGTTCAGTTGAACGTGCAATACAGGACGGAGGAGGGTCCAGTGCAGGCCCTGGAACTGGGCCCCCTGACTCACAGGTCCCTTAGTAGCAACGTGGTCTGCCGCCATGAGCGGTACACAACTGTATATCTTTCAATTTTAAATTTATATATATATATAAATAAAAGTATGTATATGTATATATATATATATATATATATATATATATATATATATATATATATATGTGTTATTACTAGTCAAAAAAGTATCTGCTGTATTATATGTATGTAAAATATATACAGTGTTTATACAATACTGTCCAGAATGCTTATTCAGTATATTTGTTCATTGTATTTTTTTTTTTTCATAATGGAAAATACAAAAAGAAAGGATAAACCGACATGGGAACCAAAGATGTAACTAGTGGTTCAGCTCAAGGTGGGGCAGGGGATCTGAACATCTGAGCAGGCCCCTAACAAGTTAATTAGGATTACCATCATGGTAGCACCGTACAATCGCAGGTATAGAAGATGATCAGCAGATGACCGACCGCGCAGTTACTGTAAATAAATCTCTAAACAAAGACAAAAGTACTGATATTACCGCCATATGGTGACCTATAGTTGTAGATACCAGTTTCAGTTACTGAGATGTCTGCAACCAAATGTTCAAAGACGAAATCTAATATATAAGGCTGTGTGTGTGTATGTGTGTGTGTGTATGTCCGCAAAAGGAATCCGCACTATCTCATTTACAATCACGATTTTTTGCACAGACGACCCATGTGACCCAGGGAATGTCATAAACTATGGTTTCACAGGAAAATTTAACCCTGTGCTTTACAGTTACTCTCCAAAAAACATGCCTCCATTAATGTGAATGGAGCCTGGAACTACAGTTTATTAATCTCAGCTGTGATTGGTTACTATAGTAACAAACGACAGTGTTCGTATAAGAGGTAATAAGATGTCAGTGGGGAGACGGATAGAGAGAGACAGACAGGGAAAGAAAAGGAGACAGACAGACAGAGACAGACGGTGAACGAGACAGACGGTGAACGAGACAGACGGTGAACGAGACAGACGGTGAGACAGCGACACACACACAGAGACTGGGAGAGAGACAGAGACAGTTACTATCCCTGATAATACCCGGGTACTACAGCTAGTTTTCTATAAAGCTAATTTTATAGACATTAAAAACAATTTTTAATAATTGTATTATGCCTTGTTGGATACTTGTAAGCAATCTTTTATAACTGTTTGTAATTTAAATTTTCATATTTTTTATTGAAGCTTTTTATGTTGTTAATTTCTTTCTAATAAACCTCTTTATTGTTTTAGAATGCCATCTTGCATTGTAAAAGTCTGCACATCCGGTGGTAGGAAACGTGATCCCTCCATCAGTCTCCATGTGTTTCCACGGCAGCCAGAGAGAATTTGTCAGTGGATAATTAAAATGGGGCAACACCAGTTGAATGTTGACCAAATGGTCCAAAAAATTTTGGATGGCAAGGTTTCAGAAAAATACCGTATTTGCTCATTACATTTTCCCACTGATGATTACACCTATACTGAAGGTCGACGCATTCTCAGAACAGACGCAGTTCCTACAATCTTCCCAATAGAAAGAACATTGCTACTTCGGAGTTCCCGTGAACAATCAGTTCATCTACCTGTCATACAAGTCTCAACATCTACTGGGCAAGTCGTGCCGATTGTGACAAACACTGCTGCTACTAATACGGTTTCCTTTACAGTTACATCAACTGTCACAAGTACAACAAGTGCTGTAAGCAGTTATTTTATGATGGTTGAACAACAGCAAGCAAACGCGTTTGCTCATTTGCCTGTAACACTGAACATGAAAAATTTCAAGTATCTCGTCAGACTTAAACACACTTTAAACAAAAACACAGACGTACGATGGTCAAACCTAAAAGTAGGCATCCAGAAGAAGAGGATCCAGAGGTTACAATGAGCCTTTCAGATCCAGCTCAATTGCTTTGTGAGTCAAGTTCTGACTCTGAGGTGGATTTGAACTATTCACCAAAAAAACGGTCTGCAAAAAGATCTTGGCCAGGTGTTGGATGGGGCAATGAGATGCATCATATATATCCCTCCTCAGATGTGGAATCAACAATCAACAATGTAATTCCACCTGTATTGACCTCAACCCCCATGACAGGTAAACAACGAAAACTGCAACAAACGTTCCTTAGTGAACACAATTATGCACAAATGGAAATGGAAGCCCATGATAGGCAAACCAAGGATAATCTTTATTTGACTGAACTGTCATCCATCATGGAAGGTGTTTTTCCATTGTCCCCCATACAGGAATGTGCAGGACCCTCTAAAACTGTTGACTTAGAATTACAACCTACCATAGAGGCTAGTGAAGAAACCTTCTCTACTGCAGTGGAAACAGGGGATAAAACATTTCATCTATCAGACTGTGAGGATGATTTTATAGACAGCAGCGAAGAGGAATGTGAGATGGATGGTCATTTTGATGACTTGTGTAATGTATGTGAAAACCATGCACTAGAACCAAAATACCTAATCTTTGATTGTTCACTGAGATCCCTTCTTGCATTAGTTCCCTGTCAATCTAGACAGCAATGTACTGGCAAACTAGTTGCTCTTAAAAAAAAAAATATGTTGGAAGTATGGTCAGTATTGAAGTAAAATGCATCAATGGTCATGTAATGAAACTTTGGGAGAGTCAACCGAAACAGGGTCGTCGTACTATTGGCAACGTCATGTTGTCTGCTGCAGTGCTGCTTATTGGATCAAGTTTTTTGAAAATGCTGGATTTTTTCAAAATTTTGAAAATGAAGGCTATTGGTAAATCAAAACATTACCACAACCAAACTAACTACCTCTTCCCTGCAATAGATCATCAGTGGCAAAAGGAACAACAGCAAGTTCTAAGTGAAATTAAACAAAGTTCGGTCTGCTTAGCAGGAGATGGACAGTGCGACAGTCCAGGATATTCAGCCAAATACTGCATATACTCTCTCATGGATTTAGTATCACGAAAAATATGCGCTTTCTCGGTGGAGCAAGTAGTTCCCAATGTCTCCTCAGTTGCACTTGAAAAAAATGGATTTGAGCGCACTGTTGATAAACTTTTAGAAGAGGGCATCGACATTCATGTCATTGCTACTGACCGCCATATGTCAATTCGTAAGTTAATGCGAGAAAAATATTCGCACATTGATCATCAGTTTGATATCTGGCACCTTGCAAAATCTATAGGAAACAAACTTATCATGGCATCAAAAAAACGTGAATGTGCTATCCTTGTTGATTGGGTGCAATCCATTAAAAATCATATTTGGTGGTGTGCACGTACATGTGGCGAAGATGGTGAGGAGTTGGTTAGCCGATGGAAATCAGTCATTCAACATGTACAGAATGTCCATGAATGGGTGGGGCCAGAAAAATATACAAGATGCTCACATCCACCACTTTCTGAGGAGGCCTGTCAAACAACCAAGTGGCTGTTGGACAAATCCCCAGCAATGGAATGTCTGAAAGACGTTGTGCTGAACAAGAGACTTCTGCGAGATCTCCATCAAATTACATATTTTTGTCATACAGGAGACCTTGAAATCTATCATAGCATATGCCTCAAGTACAGGACCAAAAGGATACACTATTTCATCGATGACATGGTAGCTCGAACACAGCTTGCTGCTCTTGACCACAATTGGAATGTCGATCGTGTACCAGCAGTTGTAAAAAAAGGCAACTTTGTCTGGGGATCCTATTGGCACAGTTCAATATCGCGTGGAGTTCTCAAAGGGAAGAAGAGCATGGGTTGTGAAAGCCTTGTATGAGCCAACATCCCAAAAATTTATGGATGACATACTAGAAGATGTTATACGCATACTAAAATAGGAACTGCAAACCACATGGCAATCAAAACGTCAGCATTTTCCCAGGAACATTGCTCAAGTTGAGAAACCAGACAAGCATGAACTAATTCATCAACATGAGACCCGATACTGAGACAATACAATGAGTGTCAAAATGGATCTGCAATGTATCCTAATTTAATTGGTTTGTAATGAGGCTCTTTGTTGATCATTTTTATAATGTTGTTATATAAGTGGTTATTAGATTTTTTTTTTTAACTTTTCACTATGGACATAAAAAATTGAGGTAGGTAGTTGCTAACAAAGGCAACTAACTGCATGTTCTGCCCGTCCCATGGACTGCTCCTGCCAGTAATTCAGTTTTTCCACATCAATACAGCGACTCTTAAGGGTGCTTTACACGCTGCGACATTGCTAGCGATCTCGTTAGCGATGTGACACGCCAGATCGCAAATGCCATCTGCCGAGATCGCACATAGGTCGTTTAATAGCGCCGGTCACATGTGCGATCTTGGCAGATCGCATCTGGGATCTGGCGTGTCACATCGCTAACAAGATCGCGAGCGATGTCGCAGCGTGTAAAGCACCCTTTAATCTTCTAAGTTGCTATGTCAAAGTCATGCTGCTTCATGGCCAGCTACTTACAGTTAAGCATCAGCGAGGCACCTGTCAATCAGCATGACCTCAGCAGTCACGCATCATTAACAGGAGAGTGGAAGAGAGTTTGCTTTTCTGCTGAGGTGAAGTGTGCAGAAGCCACTGAATTACAGACAGGAGTTGTCTGTAACATCTAAAGTATATGCTGAGAGAAATTAGATCTGGGCACAACAGGTAGGTTGTTAGCAGCATCCTACCTGTTATTGATTAGGCCCATCATAAAAAAAAAATTGTAACCCATTAAACATTAGTTAAAATAAATTGATGTTGTTTTGTGCATAGTTTATTAAAAGCTGATGATTCAATTCATATGAATTTTTTTTTAATTCTATAGTATTCCTAGTATCACACATGTATGTGTACCCTCACACACACGTACTTGAATGAACACAAAGTCACAAGTGTCCCCAGAGAAACATACAGAAGTATACACAGGTTTTTCGATATACACGCACATGAACGCGTACACATGCATGTGTATTGAAACAAAAGCATGTATCTTATTTTTCGTATTATAAGGCTATGTTCTCACGTACATGATGAAAATTCTGCAGTGATTTGACAGCACATGTGCGCTTCAAATCGCTGCAGAAACACTGTGTAATGGATGCAGTGTTTGCAGCATAAATGTGTATTTCATGCGCTCTGGATGCTGCCTCTCCCATAGACAGAGTGGGAGCTGTATCCAAAGCACATGAAATAAGTGACATGTTGTTTTTTTGAACACAGCCATTTGAATAAAAATTTCTGCATGCAAATCGCTGCGTTCTGAAACCCAACATGCGGATGGATTATGCACAATCTTCATAGATTGTGCTGGGGACGAAGGACGCATGCGTTTACGCTGCAGTGCTTGGCGCAGCGTAAAGGCATGAAATACGCACACGTGCGCACACAGCCTAAGACACACTTTGCCTTGTGAGGAAGATGAGGTGTGCGTCTTGTATGCCAAATGCAGCTTACAGGGAGGTGGAGAATGGTCACAGGAGGCAGGGGCAATGCTGCAGGTGCTGTGTGCAGTCAACCCTGTGTGTGTATGTGTGCCATACGTCTTTTTTAACGGACCCATAGAATGCTATTCAACCTTTTGTTCCATGCTAATGCTAAAAAATGGACGTTTCCGTGTGGATCACTTGGAAACATGGTTCATGTGACAATACGGAGGTGTGAAAATAAAGACCAATGATAATGAGTATGTGTGTGAACGTGTCTACAGTACATGTGAAAATAGACGCCAGTAATACTGGAGACACTGATGTGGGAAGGGGGCCTTAGCTACACACACATGCTCAAGCATCTATACACACTGACATGTCCACAAACAGAACCATACCTAGAAATGTGATATGTATATATATATTCATTACAATATGTAAAGGCAAACATAAAGCTGAATAGAAAATGGTGTATTAACAGTTTTTTTCCCATCTTGGTGTCAGTGTTTGTGCTGTACTGATACACTTCAGGGAAGACCATGACAACCCATAAGTGTTCGTAGCATGCAAATTCATGAGATGTGGAGAGTGTATCTGAGGACAGGATAGGCTTTGTAAGAAAACAAGAGGCAGAATATATGGATAGTCGGGTTGACTGGCCAAGTTTTACAAGTTGTCCCCACTTCTGATTTTTTTTTTTACACACTTTTTTTTGTGACGCCATGGACTATTCGGGTCGTCTGAGGATTCTGCACAATCTGCCCTCCCCTTGCTCGGCTCAACCCCCCATGGTTCTGAGTCTCTATCCTGCAGTACTGTCTCCATCAGCATTCACAAATCCTAGATACACTTCTATATATATTATATATTATATATAATAACTATATATATAGTTCTAGTGTTAAGCAGGAATAGGGCCGCCCACCTAGGGGTCAGGCAGGGAAGTGGGAGGTGTCTAGTCAGTTGAGTGGTAGCCCTCAAGCTGTGAGGAGCTCTGAGGAAGCTGGGAGTTGTAGCTCCCAGGGGAGAAGTAAACTATGTAACAGACGGTGGTCTGGACCTAAAGGAGTTGGACCCCCGGTCGCAGGGGATTGAGGCTAGGTGCCTGGAACCCGTCAAGGAGGATGGTCAGCAGCCTGATCCTATCACCAGTCTGGGACCGAAGGTACATGGACCATAGGTTGGGGAGAAGCTTCAGGCGTCCCGGAAATTAACCTGCGGAAGACAGGGCCTTTATGGACTGTTCCTACAAAGCTCAGAGATCGGGGGCAATAGCACAACGAGGGGGATAGGGCTTTCCTAGCAATTGGCACACTGAAATCCCGAGCGTGAGCTCCTGAGAGCAGGCTCCTTCACTTAGCCATAGTGGGGAGCGGGTCCCGTAAAGTTCCAATCTCACGTGCCACAACGGACAATCTAAACTTTTGTGCCAGGAGGCAGGTCACAGATCACCCCGGGTACTCCCAACGGCAGTGGCGGTACTCCCAATTACCATACACCACGGGTGGTGTCACAAACTATACCAATCCCCTGTAAATACCCCCTTGTCAATTTGAGTATGGCCACTAGCCCCCGGATAGGGAGACCCTCGAGCAAAGAGTAATCACCACCCCCAGATCCGAACGATTTGGACCGCTGCAAGGGCGGCACATTTTTAGCTTACCAATAGTGAGGTAAAATACCAATCAAATTCTAAAAATATTAAAATGGCTTCTATGGCTTTGTTTTATTATTCCAGTGATTGATATGTCTTTTAGATTTAACACGTTAAATCTCTTGATGTCAGTATTTTGTTTTTTTGTTTTTTTATTTATATTATTTAACAGTTTCTAAAAATAAAATTTACAACTAAGACAAATTTCAATATTAACAAAATTTATAATGATTGTAAACAAAGTCATGTTATCAATATTAAAAAAAATATAACATTCAAAATATAACAAAGTGCTCAAAAAAATGTACATATGATAATTGAATGTACAATACAGACATTATCTAAAAATTGAAGTTGGCTAGAAGAGGAGCAGTGGCATGAGTGGCATACCATTTAAATCCTGTGTAACGTCCAAGTGGATCAGGAAATGACTCTCTTATTTTATTAACAGCACATGATGGGATTGGCACTCTGTGAGAATGGCCGAGGATACTGTACACCATGCCGGTGAATTTCTTATATGCCACTAAACGTAAAATTCTGAAAAATAAAGCAATATTGCAATATTATATTAACTACAATAGATAGCAGAAATGTAATATAGTTACAATCCTATTTTAAAATGGAGATTAATATAACAAGACAATGATTTCAAAAGCTTTTACAGTAGCATCTGCGTGATGTGCGCAAGTATTGTTCGTGACCAGCCGGTGACAGTGATAGAGTGCAGCTGTTCACATATAGAGACACACACACATTACAGAGAAAGAGAGATTCATATCATTCCCATAATGCTAATTATCTTTAACATAAACTTACCGATTTTCATGACGCTGAAATTGTGCATGTGTTATGCGAGCATCAGATTCCACCAATTCAAATAGATAATCCCTGCATACGACCTTTGCCAAGAAGTCAGCATACTCTGCAATGCAGTTTATGTTATGTCTGAAACGGTCCATCTGCTGAAACTCATGACAGCATATGGATTCCTCGAGACGTGGCATTAGTTTACAATGGCCACATGAACACCAGTTGGTGTTCTCTAGCCTGCCTTCAGTATCTTGAACTGGTAGTGGACGCTCTTCATTTTCTCCCCAGTGAGGATCAGTTTGAAAGCACCATGGATCCAAACGATTCTCCTCATCAATTCTTTGACGTAATCTTTGCAACAGACCATGAAAATCCTATAAAATCAATACAATTTAAACAATATAATTGATATTGTGATTGACTTACAGGTGTTGTCTGGTCTAAAATGACAAGTCTACCGTTACTCTAAGTGACTGCAGACTTATTAAGACTCCCAGCACACACGCTGTGCACTGCGAGGAGTTATCGAGTCGGGAACGGTGGTGATCTATACAATATAAATATTCATAGGCAGAAGCATCTGTTCTGTCACACAGTGACTGCAGTCTTTTCGTTCTAGACAACGTTTTTAATTTGTTAAAATTTGGATGTTCTACATCTAATTTTGAAAAGAATATGAAAGGTTTTTTTCAGGCTTGAAGTTAAAGTCTACAGTCATGTAGACTTGAGAATTGTCACAGAGTATGTGTGCGTGATTTCAGTATTCTATTTTGCTGGACCTTATAGTGGGCAGTCAAGTGTCTTCAAATATGCAATCAGCATACATGCGGTCACAAGCCGACTACACGTCCACACCCTCATTCAACACAAGTGTATTGAGTGAGTCTGCGCACATCTACTTGAATTCTGGCAGTGAAGCAGCATATCACATACTTGCAGCCATGTGAACACCATTTACCAATATAAAAAAAGAGGAATTCTGTAAACACACATTGGGTGTGTTAATAGGATTCCTAAATTTGCAATAACATAGTGACTGCAGACGTATGGATTTAGACCAGACAACCCCTTTAAACATAGTTCTACCCAAAACATAGACATATATCTATGTCTAAATTATGAGAAAACACCACATTGAAGTGTAAGAGTTAAAAGGTGCATTATGGTCTCAAAGGAAGAAACTCGATGTTACTGCATACTGCAAAATTGCGACTGAGCAATATGCGCACAGTCACAATTACCCTGCATTCCTTGTGTGAGTACAAATCACATCACCTCATGTAGATAGTTTGCTTAAGGCCTGTTTCACACGTCAGTTAAAAACACAGACGTTTTTCACTGATGTGTAAAAAACGCATGTGTCCCTCCGTGGGCCGTGATTCACGGCACACATGGGTTGTCCATGTGCAATCCGTAATACGTGATCCGTCAGCAGTGATTGCATATGGACGTAAACCCACCTGTCCTATTCCTACTGTCCATGGTGCTGAAGTCTACAGCTCTGCAGCATCCGGCCACCACTGTCTCTCACCTCTGCAGCTACTTCCGGGTCTGCTCTGGCTGCATACATGAATATGCATGCCATAATGATCCAGCCAGGAAGAAGCTGAGAGCACAGGCTGCACAGATCGTCGCTGGAGAAGGTGAGTGGAAAATGTTTTTTTATTTTAAATGTACGTGATTTTCTGGAACGTGTTTCATGGATCACACCATAATGTGTTCTTTGGTACATCAGTGATGCCAGAAAAAAAACGGACATGTCTTTGTGCGGGAATCACGGACACGTGTGGATGCCGCACAGAGACACAGTTAGTGAGAAATCACTGATGTGTGCGCAGGCCCATTGATTATAATAGGTCTGCATATGTCAGTGATTCTGGTACGTATTAAGAAAAGCACAAACGTACCAGAATCACTGACGTCTGAAATAGGCCTAAGCGTGGTCATGTGGTGACTATTCTCAGGTGTTTTTTCTGAATACAATTTCAAACAGAGAAGTTGGTAAGAATTGGTCACTCACACTGGGAATACAGAGCAAGTTGATACAGTGTGTGCATTGTACACTCTCAGGCTATGTGCCCACGAGGAAAGTGTCCTGCGGTTATATCCGCAGGGCATTCCGCAGGTGCTCCCAGAAAACCGCAGCACAACTTTTTCTGTTTCCATGCTGCGGTTTTCTTGCGTAATGTCCTGCGGATATCCTGCGGTCATTCTGCATTGAGGATACAGTACCATGGCTTCGGCACTGCATCCTCAATGCAGAACAAGTGCTGGAGTGATCGGGGAGTTCATACTTACCTCCATCACACAGCACTACACTCTCCGGCCGTGTCTGCACTGTGCAGGAGAAGGTGGGTGGACCTGAACTAGCTCTGGCTGTCACATGACCGGAGCTCGTGCAGGCCCACTCACCTTCTCCTTCCTGCTCCTGGATCCACCGCGCTCCACCGGAGGAAAGTGACCGGGTGTCTGCTATCAAGGCAGGTAAGTATGGGACCAATGCAGATTTCCGCAGGTAATTCCGTGGAAAGAATTGACATGCAATTACGTGTGGCTGCGGGACATCCGCAACATGTTCCGCAGTTGCACGTATCCGCAACGTGGACACAGCACTCCCTATGTCCCATAGGATAACATGGGAGTGTATGTACATGATGAAACCTGCGGATTTACCTTGAAAATCCAGAATATTCGCGGATTTTCCGCAGATAAATCCGCAGGTTTCATCTCACATGGGCACATAGCCTCAATATTCAGTAGTTTGCTTGTATCCACCGTTGGTACTTGTGCCCTACCCATAGTATAATGTAGGTCAGGGGTCTCAAACTCGGCTGGGTGTATGGGCCGCACAGAGGAAAAAAATAATTTGGGGGGCCGCATTCTTTGCGGGACAAAGTGACATTTTTATTGGTACCATATATATTTTTTTACACACCTTTGGATCACTGATTTTCAACATTTTTCACTTGTTTATTATAACAAATGTGCACATTCTTTGGTTAAATAAATAAATATATATATATATATATATAAAAAAAATTGATGGTAAAGAAAAAGTCATGCCTTATTTTGTTTTTTTTTTACATCTTATCCCTTTCTTGTAACTAATAGTGTTACAATTATCACTATATAGAAATCCCATCCTATAGTAATGACCCCAGCCTTGTCCCTATTCTAATGTCCCCATCCAATAGTATTATGCCCATCCTTGTAATGTCACCATCTTTTAGTAATGTGTCCACCTTGTCCCCATCCTATAGACATGTGCCCACCTTGTCCCTATTCTATAGTAAGGTGCCCACCTTGTCCCCATCCTATAGACTTGTGCCTACCTTGTCCCCATCCTATAGACATGTGCCCACCTTGTCCCTATTCTATAGTCATGTGCCCACTTTGCCCCCATCCTATAGACATGTTCCCAACTTGTCCCCATCCTATAGACATGTGCCCACCTTGTCCCTATTCTATAGACATGTGCCCACCTTGTCCCTATTCTATAGTAATGTGCCCACCTTGTCCCTATTCTATAGACATGTGCCCACCTTGTCCTTATTCTATAGTAATGTCCCCATCCTGTAGTAATGGGGGGGCAGTGGCGGCGGCGGGTGAAAGGGGGCGCTATAATTTACCGATCGCTCTCGGCTTCCTTCCACCCACAGACGCCGGAGTGAAGGTGAGGGGGCGGTCTCCGGCCCCAGATCCACAGTGATTGGACAGATCGGTCACAAGGCCCGTCTCTCCAATCAGAGCTGGGGGCGGGTGAAACAGAGGTCACCCAGCTCCAGCCAATGATCGGTGCTACAGCTGCACTGATCAGGGTTGGATTTCAATGTTACAGCCATTTTCAATGGCTGTAACATTACAGTGGCAGTGATTGGCTGACGAACGCCGCACAGCCAATCACAGCCTCCGTAGGTCCGGGGAGGAGACACCACCCCTCCTGAGGTTCCCTCCTCCCCGAATCTAAGGTATTTGCTATTGGCAATGCAAACGGCGATCGTAGCCTAGCCACTGCGGCTATGATTTCGCCATGACGTACTGGGTATGTCATGGGTCCTTAAGTACCAGGGAGCCATAACATACCCAGTACGTCATAGGTCGATAAGGGGTTAATGTGCCGTCCTTCACATACACAAAAAATAAACAAACACCATTCTTCTCACCTGTCCCGCGTTCCCTCGGCTCCTAACCTCCGCTTTGTGCGGCCCCAGGCCCGTGCCCCTGTTCACTATTGCGGCCGGTGCAGGGACCGCAGCCACTGGCAGCGATTTCTGTCAGATGAATGTTTTGCCGGCGCTGCGCGCGCACAGTCCTTGCATCTGAGAGCGCAGCGCCGGCAACGGGCAAAACACATCTAACAAAGTGCAGACAGTGGCTGCGGCCCCTGCACCGGCCGCAATAGTGAACAGGGGCACGGGCCTGGGAGCCGCACGAAGCAGCCTGACGGGCCGCATGCGGCCCGCGGGCCGCGTGTTTGAGACCCCTGATGTAGGTTCTAATTTTTGTAACCTATATTGAAAAATCAATAAAGTTGATTGTTTCAGAAAACTGCTGAATCTTTTTAACAAACAGTTCCTGTAACCTTTTCATCAGAGCCTGGGAAAACCAAATTAAATATTGTCTGCTTCCCTGGACCATTTAATTTGGAAGGTTTGGAAAAAATTACTGTGTTATTGCTTGTTCTTGCTGGTCTGAATTCCTCAGGTTCCTCATCCTCTGAAGTTTCTGTCTGGTGAGAAAAAAAAAACAAACAATTCAGTAACAACACATTGTTTCTGTTCAATAAAATAAGCGTTCATCAATCAACATACTTCGTAAGTTGGTTCATAATCAGAGTCCAAATCTTCATATTCTTCTTCAGTTGCTCTTTGCTGTACAGACTAAAGATTTATAACAAATAATCTCTTTAGAATCCACAATACATTCATTGGAATGTTCAAGCAAATAAACATTTTCATTTCTAAAAATAGTGACAGAACATATAAAAAAGAATAAAATAAAAAAGGAAATAGCTTTCAAGTACATTGATAGTAGAATGAACAGACAAACATATAACTCTGTTCCTTGGGGCATGATATTGACAGACAGGATTGCTACTTATATTTTCCAAAAAATATGATTCTGATTCATAAAGACTAGCATTTTGCACATCATTAGGCCCTGTGCCCACTCTGCGTATTCTGACGCAGATTTTGACACTGATTTTCAGAAATCTGCAGCAAAATCTGCATGTCCATTGTTAAGCCAGTAAAGTCTATGAGAATTGAGAAGTGCCTGTGCCCACGTTGAGTATTTTTCCCTTGTGTATTTGTTGAAGATTTCTTGTTTTCTGCATCAAATCTGCACCAAATACGCAAGAGAAGAATAACGTGGGTACAGCCCTTATGAATTCTCATAGACTTTGCTGGCTTCACAATGGACATGCAGATTTTTCTGCAGATTTCTCAAAATATACGTCAAAACTACTCAGCATGGGCACTGGGCCTTATAGGGACCGCTATAGTAAAAGCTGCTTGAGACGTCTCTGAAATAAGATCTGAGTGCTCTGGGCTGCCATCAGGGCATTACAACTGTGATTTAGATATCGGGCCCGGAGAAGAGCGGTGGCCTGGCTGTACCCAGAATAATTACTAAGCATTATTAAGCTCCAGCAGGGCCAACGTTTTCTCCTAGTCCTAGTCACAGTTGCAGCAGAGGGGCTCGTCAGTGTCGCTTGAGGAACTACATATAACTACTGTGCATGCAAAGCCCTTCTAGGGCATTGCATGCAAATTAGCCATGTGACCGGAAACAAGGGAGTGGAGCAGAGTAAAGAGGCCGCATGTCATCCAGCAGCCCAGTGTGATGATGTCATCACTCTGCATCTCATCACAGTGCTGCGGGCAACGCAGAGGTGGCGAGGATGCGCCATCCGGCGGGGATAGGTAAGCACCCAGCTTCTTAGTATTTAGAAGCCAGGAGCTCAGAACGCTGCACTCAGCACATACTGATGAGACAGCTCACAAGAGGAGAGTGCACGGGGGAGGGGGGAGACAGTTACTAGGGCGGTGGGCACCATACATCATAAAGAGCTGGGGACACCGTCAAGCAAACAAGGCTGACAGTGTCCCCAACAGCGAGTTGGCCTCAGTTTGTACAGGACCCTGGCACTTCCCCAAGTGCACTGGTGGGGTGACGCCAGCTCTGCCCAACACTATGTGAACACACATATTTCTCCCCATTTATGTATAAAATTTGACAAATAATAAATTACTCACCTTTCCTCATTTCCCTGCTGCTCCATTTTCTGCAGCGTGCGTCCTGAAGCTCAGTACAGAGGGTGCGATATAGTGACATCATGCACACAGTGCTGAGTCTCAGAGCTCACATAAACAGGGTGAAAGATGGAACAGGGAGCTAAAAGCCAGCTTTAGATGCTGCAATGTATCTTACAATGTGTCGGCGGGGTCACGTCGTAGTAAGTGACGCATATCCGGCATTGTAAGGTACATTGCAGAGTGTGACAGGTACGTGCGATTGAACGGTAAAACGTTCATCGCATACACATTGTACCTTTCTCTAGAATTGCACGTCAGATTGTTCATGGTACGCGCGGTAGCACACATCGCAGTGTGTGACAACCCGGGAACGATGAACAGATCTCACCTGCGTCCTGCAGCTCCCGGCTGACAATGCGGAAGGAAGGAGGTGGGCGGGATGTTTACGTCCTGCTCAGCTCCGCCCCTCCGCTTCTATTGGCCGGCTGTCGCGTGACGTCGATGTGACGCCGAACGTCCCTCCCACTCCAGGAAGTGGACGTTCACCGCCCACATCGAGATCGTATGGAGGGGTAAGTACGTGTGACGGGGGTAATCGTTTGTGCGGCACATTCAACAAATTGAACGTGCCGCACATACGATGGGGGCGTTGCAAATCGCATACGAAATCGTATGCGAAATTGCAACGTGTAAAGCAGGCTTAAGATTCCTTCTTGTTTTCAACTGTATGTGCATCCAGAATGTTGATGCCATTGAAAGAGTGATGCTGTGAGGGACGGGTGGCTATTACCAGTGCGGAAATGAAAGCCACCTCCCGGACCTGTATCAAGCTAGTAGTGACATAGGCATGCTGCGATGTTTGACAGCATGAACAAAATATCATGTAGCCAAAGGAAAAATAGTGGTCAAGGTTTTTCACAAAAATCTGCAGTAACTATATTTTATTGCAGATTATTATTATTATTATCGCACTATTTCTTGCTTGCAGATACACAGTGTAGATATGTGAATCCTCACATCACATGAAGCAGACACTGAGTTGTTGACACAAGAAGTAGCTCGGGCACTCAAAGAATTGAAAAAACGAAAGTATTGATGCTTGTCAATGCCAATTTTTATTATTCATGCAAAGGTTTGTGCTATGACGTTTCGGCCATACAATTCTGGCCTTTATCAAATAAATGTGCTAGAACAAAGAAAAAAGAAAAATACAATATCAAATCTCATAAACATATACAGTTGATTTTACACATACAGTCAATTATACACGTAGTGCATGTAACAAAAATTCGGCCAATGTTTTTTGGCGTTTTTAGAACTATATGCATAACAAACAGAAAACCTAATGTACATTAGTATAAATTATCAATTCATGATTGTACAATTGAGAGACCCTAATATACATGACATACATGTAAAAAAAGGATTATATAGAAAAATACGTACCACAGGAAACGTATATGAGGTTAAACTGGTAGAACTAAGTTCACATATGTAGATCAGTGGTACCCTAGTGATCAACCTGAAGTGAAAAATAAACCCATCTTAGGAATATTATAGATATTTCATGTATATATGTATGAAAGGGACCATAAGGAAAATATATGAAATCAATAACAAAATTTACCTTTGCTATTCTCTATGTAAAATGTCTCTTAGAGACCCAAATGTTCACTAACAAGCTGTGGTGTATAGTCCGCTATAACACTTGGGATACACAAAGAGTAATAAGAATTAAATTGGAACCACCATCTGGTGAAAAAAGAGTAATGATTCTAAAAAGACTGGGGTGGGGGGGGGGGAAAGAAAGAGGCCAGGCAGGGCTTAGTCCAGATTCAGTCACCATGTTGGGCACAGTAAGAAATGTAGTGTTACCTTAATCAACGTCATTTAACCTCTCAAGGGGCTCATGCTCGTGTTGTTGTTGTGCTATGGGACCAAGTTCCTTCAAATATGAAGAGTAAAACATGAAGAGTAAACGACTGACAGAGAAACATGGAGGGGATGACACACATATGAACAGGATTGGATTTTCATCACTCACCACTTGTGTGTGTTGAAATTTAATCCTTGGTGTACTTTTAAAGATCCTTTAGGGAATATCTCCTTGTGTGTCTATAAGTTTTTGTACAATACATTAGAAAATGATTAACCTCTCTACACCAGGAGTGTTAATAAGTCCCTGTTCATTACCTGGATAGGTCAAATGCAGTGGTGGTTCAGTGGAAATACACTGTCAGTAATCCTGTAGGTCCTGTGTCTACAGCCCCCCAGTGAGGATCTGTAGGAATTATATTAAAAAATGATTAGCCTCTCTATGCCAGGGGTATTAATTAATCCCTATTCATTACCTGGATAGGTCAGATGCAGTGGTGGTTCAGTGGAAATACACTGTCAGTAATCCTGTAGCCCCCTTGTGAGGATCTGTAGGAATTGCATAATCAATAAACATATCATAGTGGATTCTGCAAAAATGAAGAGGGAAAGACCCCCTATCCATTACCTGAGTACGTAATTGCAGTGGTGATTCCGTGGGGATGAAAGCTGCGTGATGACCGGAGGTACCGGCGGGTGTGTGGCGGCCGCCATTTAAAGCTAAGGCATGAACACAGGAAATCCTGTGTGTGACACGCAGCGCCGTCCGTGGAACGCATCAGCGCGCAGGCGCAGGGGGCATCCCGGTCAGGAACGCCCCCCGCGCATGCGCACAAGCGGACCACAGGCGGCGTACTGCCGGACGTGGAACAGGAGCGCGCGCCAGGTTGGACGCGCGCCCATGCCCCACACACGGCATGTGAGAGTGAATGGGGCGTGATACCCTTGTATGACTGACGCTAGCGCGGGCACGGGTATAGTTCCCCGCGGCCGCGCACGCATGCGTACATACTCAGGATGAGTGTATACAGTACGAAAATACAGTAAGGTGAAGACGGAGTGATCCATAGGTAGACGTGATGTGGTGATGACGTGACATCCGTGCTGGTATATTAAGGTGCCTAAAGAATAAAAGAGAAAGTGATTAGTCTTATGGAGTAATAATATAAGATAATAGAAACTGTCTAAAAGCCCCTCAAAGCCTGCCTATATAATCCAATAGTAAATATCCCCTATAACCCCAATTAAAATTCAATTAAATTCTCAGGTCCCTTATTACATATAAAGTTCTATTTAGACTAATAAGACACCTCATATTCACGGTTGAGGCCATTGGGCTCGAGTGTCTGTAGAGTATAAATCCAAAAAGATTCCCTCTCTTTCAGTTTTAAGATCCTATTGCCTCCCCTCCTACTAACCGGGATATGCTCAATCACCTGATAGCGCAATTGCGATACCGAGTGGCCTGCCTTCATAAAATGCGGCGGGATTGGTAGAAGTTCATATTTACATCGAATAGTAGACTTGTGTTTTCTAATTCGGTCTCGGATATGTTGGGTGGTCTCCCCAACATACCCGAGACCGCAAGGACACTTAATGAGATAGATCACGTATGACGAATCGCATGTAAAAAAGTCCTGGAGATGGAAAATTCTACCCGTGCGTGGATGGGAGAAAGAGCTACCTTTTGTCATATTTGAACATTGCGTACAATGTAAACATGGGAAATTGCCTTTTCGTGCAGTATGAAGAAATGTCTGACGGGGCTCCTTCTTTTGGGAACCCACATCTGCCCTAATCAATGAATCCCGTAAATTTCTTGGTCGTTTGTCACAAAACAAAGGTGGATTCTGGAAGGCTGGCACTTCGGGATAAGATTTACCCAACAAGGACCAATGGCCAAGAATGGCCTTTTTTATCTGCGACTGAAAGGGGTGGTATGTAGAAACGTATGCTACCCTAGGTCCCTTAATCACGGGTTTCTCCCTGTCGGTAGGGCAAGGGACTGCAATACTTCGTGGGTAACCCCTGTTCATAAATTTTTGACTGATTTCTGCACAGCGTTCTGTTTGAGTAACCGGATCAGACACTATGCGTTGTACCCTCTTGATCTGTGACATTGGCAAAGCCTTTTTCACGTGCTTAGGATGCGCACTCGTGAAATGTAAAAGACTGTTTTTGTCAGTTGGTTTCGTATATAAATCAGTGATTAGTCTACCATCCGGGCACTTCACTATCATAGTGTCTAAAAAGCTAATGTTCTGTAGATCATGGTGCAGCGTGAATTGTAGACCCTCTAAGCAGCTATTCAGATCCATGTGAAAGGAAAGCAATGAGCTCAAATCGCCATGCCAGATCAAAAATATATCATCTATATATCTGCACCAAGTGGTGACATGAGAAACATATAGATGATGATTATAGACAAAATTGTCCTCAAAGTGTGCCATAAATAGATTCGCATACGGCGGCGCCATATTAGAGCCCATTGCGGTCCCCTTCCTCTGCATATAAAATTGATCCTCGAAGAGGAAAAAATTGTTATGCAGTACAATCTCAAGAAGATCCAGACAGAATTTTCTTTGATGACGTGAAAGTATGGTTTGTTTATCCAGAAATGTGGTGACAGCCTCTATGCCCTGTTGATGACCAATGCTCGTATAGAGACTATTTACGTCCAGAGTCACTAAAATGTCGTCAGGGGAACTGTTCTGTAATGTCCCAAGGAGCCGAAGGAAGTCTGAGGTGTCTTTAACGTAAGACCTGGTAAGGGGTACTATTGGATTCAGAATTTTTTCAAGAGTTATGGCCAGTGGAGAAAGAATGGACTCTGTCGACGCTACTATTGGACGCCCTGGTGGTTGAGTTAGATTTTTATGCACCTTCGGTAGGGTATAAAAAACTGGTATAATAGGATGGTCCTTGATTAAGAAGTCCGCCAACTTCCCATCAATGGTACCCAATCCTGTGTATTCATCCACCAGGTGCCTAATAGTCTCCCTAATCCTTGGTGTAGGGTCATGTGGAATGGGAGTATAGGTAGTTTTATCATTTAGCTGTCCGTAGATCTCATTCACATAATAGGACTTATCCATAACCACGATCGCCCCACCCTTATCTGCTGGCTTAATTATCAGTTTCTTATTGTCCTTCAGCCCCTGTAAAGCTTGTGTCTCCTCGGGTGTTAAATTATGGCGTATGTGCATATGACCGTCCCTTATGTCACCAATAACTTTCTTGGTATCTGCAGTAACTAGACCGATAAAGGTCTCCACAGGATGATAAATTCTTGGAGGAGAAAATGTACTGGGTATAGACAACCTAAGATCATTCAATCTGAACATATGCGGATCAGTTGACAAAGCAGTAGTGTGATTGCTATCTAAGGAACGAAAGTGAGCTTTCAGTCTGACAGACCTGAAGAAACGGCGCAACTCCTGATCTACTGAAAACTCATTGAATGAAGGGGTTGGACAAAAGGAGAGTCCTTTCTGTAGGACTCTCGTCTCTGTTGGTGATAAGTGGTATGAGGAAATATTAAAGACGATGTTGGTCCTACCTGTGACCGAGTCGTGATCTTGTGTGAGGTCCCGGGATTTCCTCTTCCCCCTCCTCGTTTTTCTTTTGGGGGACGGCGGGGTCCTAAAAAAGATGCCCCTCGTGAGTGGCTCTGGTCACTGTCCGAGCTGGTAGAGCTCTGGTAGGATGACTGATAAGTTTGCCGTTTGTCATAAGAATCAGAGAAACGCCACTTATATACACGGTCCCTTAGATAGTCCTCCTGGTCCCTGATGAACTTAGACCTTTTTCGATCCTGTAATGTTTTTCTAAACTCTGTGATGGTCTCCTGAGTTCGAGTCTTAATATTATTCCACTCTGCTGTAGGAAGAGTATTGGTTAATTGCTCCTCAATGCTGCGTATCTGATTGGTAGTGTCCGTGATCTCTTGCTGCAGATAGTCGATGGTAAGTATAATGATGTCCAATGAACATTTGTTGAGGATCCCTTCGAATTTATTACAGAACGTTGGATTATCAGAAAATAATGTAGATCGAAGTGGGACCCTAAGACCTCGGGGAATCCTCTTCGTCTTAAAATATTCAGCTAGCGTAATAGAATGCAGTTCAAATGCCGTTAATTTTCTATAGACCTTCTCGTAGTCCCTGGATCTTGTTTCCTCTGCTGGGATGGTCAGAAAGGTACCAGAGGTGGTGACTTTAGATAGAATAGATGAGGTCTCCTCCTCGTTGAAAGATAATGTAGTAAAAGACATGAGTAAGGGTTTTTTTGGAGCTCAGAAAAAAATCAGTCCAATATATAGTATAGAATCTGGCTCACAATAAGTTAGGTGCCACCGAGAAAAAAGTCAATGATACAAGAAGTAGCTCGGGCACTCAAAGAATTGAAAAAACGAAAGTATTGATGCTTGTCAATGCCAATTTTTATTATTCATGCAAAGGTTTGTGCTATGACGTTTCGGCCATACAATTCTGGCCTTTATCAAATAAATGTGCTAGAACAAAGAAAAAAGAAAAATACAATATCAAATCTCATAAACATATACAGTTGATTTTACACATACAGTCAATTATACACGTAGTGCATGTAACAAAAATTCGGCCAATGTTTTTTGGCGTTTTTAGAACTATATGCATAACAAACAGAAAACCTAATGTACATTTACATTAGTATAAATTATCAATTCATGATTGTACAATTGAGAGACCCTAATATACATGACATACATGTAAAAAAAGGATTATATAGAAAAATACGTACCACAGGAAACGTATATGAGGTTAAACTGGTAGAACTAAGTTCACATATGTAGAACTTAGAATTTTCGTACTGTATACACTCATCCTGAGTATGTACGCATGCGTGCGCGGCCGCGGGGAACTATACCCGTGCCCGCGCTAGCGTCAGTCATACAAGGGTATCACGCCCCATTCACTCTCACATGCCGTGTGTGGGGCATGGGCGCGCGTCCAACCTGGCGCGCGCTCCTGTTCCACGTCCGGCAGTACGCCGCCTGTGGTCCGCTTGTGCGCATGCGCGGGGGGCGTTCCTGACCGGGATGCCCCCTGCGCCTGCGCGCTGATGCGTTCCACGGACGGCGCTGCGTGTCACACACAGGATTTCCTGTGTTCATGCCTTAGCTTTAAATGGCGGCCGCCACACACCCGCCGGTACCTCCGGTCATCACGCAGCTTTCATCCCCACGGAATCACCACTGCAATTACGTACTCAGGTAATGGATAGGGGGTCTTTCCCTCTTCATTTTTGCAGAATCCACTATGATATGTTTATTGATTATGCAATTCCTACAGATCCTCACAAGGGGGCTGTAGATACAGGACCTACAGGATTACTGACAGTGTATTTCCACTGAACCACCACTGCATCTGACCTATCCAGGTAATGAATAGGGATTAATTAATACCCCTGGCATAGAGAGGCTAATCATTTTTTAATATAATTCCTACAGATCCTCACTGGGGGGCTGTAGACACAGGACCTACAGGATTACTGACAGTGTATTTCCACTGAACCACCACTGCATTTGACCTATCCAGGTAATGAACAGGGACTTATTAACACTCCTGGTGTAGAGAGGTTAATCATTTTCTAATGTATTGTACAAAAACTTATAGACACACAAGGAGATATTCCCTAAAGGATCTTTAAAAGTACACCAAGGATTAAATTTCAACACACACAAGTGGTGAGTGATGAAAATCCAATCCTGTTCATATGTGTGTCATCCCCTCCATGTTTCTCTGTCAGTCGTTTACTCTTCATGTTTTACTCTTCATATTTGAAGGAACTTGGTCCCATAGCACAACAACAACACGAGCATGAGCCCCTTGAGAGGTTAAATGACGTTGATTAAGGTAACACTACATTTCTTACTGTGCCCAACATGGTGACTGAATCTGGACTAAGCCCTGCCTGGCCTCTTTCTTCCCCCCACCCCCCCCCCACCCCAGTCTTTTTAGAATCATTACTCTTTTTTCACCAGATGGTGGTTCCAATTTAATTCTTATTACTCTTTGTGTATCCCAAGTGTTATAGCGGACTATACACCACAGCTTGTTAGTGAACATTTGGGTCTCTAAGAGACATTTTACATAGAGAATAGCAAAGGTAAATTTTGTTATTGATTTCATATATTTTCCTTATGGTCCCTTTCATACATATATACATGAAATATCTATAATATTCCTAAGATGGGTTTATTTTTCACTTCAGGTTGATCACTAGGGTACCACTGATCTACATATGTGAACTTAGTTCTACCAGTTTAACCTCATATACGTTTCCTGTGGTACGTATTTTTCTATATAATCCTTTTTTTACATGTATGTCATATATATTAGGGTCTCTCAATTGTACAATCATGAATTGATAATTTATACTAATGTACATTAGGTTTTCTGTTTGTTATGCATATAGTTCTAAAAACGCCAAAAAACATTGGCCGAATTTTTGTTACATGCACTACGTGTATAATTGACTGTATGTGTAAAATCAACTGTATATGTTTATGAGATTTGATATTGTATTTTTCTTTTTTCTTTGTTCTAGCACATTTATTTGATAAAGGCCAGAATTGTATGGCCGAAACGTCATAGCACAAACCTTTGCATGAATAATAAAAATTGGCATTGACAAGCATCAATACTTTCGTTTTTTCAATTCTTTGAGTGCCCGAGCTACTTCTTGTATCATTGACTTTTTTCTCGGTGGCACCTAACTTATTGTGAGCCAGATTCTATACTATATACTGAGTTGTTGACAGTCAGAATGAATGGTCATGTGACCACTCGTATGCAATCTGCACATTCCACATTCGCAGCCCAATGTGTCAATTCATATAGTGACACATAGAGAAATAAGCCTGGACAAGCTATGTGCAAATATATATATATATATATATACACACACACATAACTATATGACACAAAACACGCACACACACACACACATGTACCATACATACATGGTGTATCTATCTACTATAGACAAAAATTAGATGCTATATATAGTCTTCCTTACAGAGTATTCATTTATCTATAAGGGGTGAGGAACATGTAACAACTCTTTCTGTTACCATTGTGGATGGGATGTGAGCTGATTGCTGTGTCACAGATGAGTGAAGCTGGACCTCTGCTCTATCACTTATGCTGAGAGGTCAGGTGCTGGGCAGAATTCTGACAGCCAATGAGTGTGCAGAGGGTGGGCAGGGGGAGTTTCTGGACAGTGAGGCTGGGCAGGGGGAGTTTCTGGACAGTGAGGCTGGGCAGGGGGCATTTCTGGACAGTGAGGCTGGGCAGGGGGAGTTTCTGGACAGTGAGGCTGGGCAGGGGGAGTTTCTGGACAGTGAGGCTAGGCAGGGGGCGTTTCTGGACAGTGAGGCTGGGCAGGGGGCGTTTCTGGACAGTGAGGCTGGGCAGGGGGAGTTTCTGGACAGTGAGGCCGGGCAGGGGGCGTTTCTGGACAGTGAGGCTGGGCAGGGGGCGTTTCTGGACAGTGAGGCTGGGCAGGGGGCGTTTCTGGACAGTGAGGCTGGGCGGTGCCAGCTCTGACTGAAGTTTGGCAACCAAGAATACAGGAAGTTGTCATGCTTGCTTGTGCTGAATGTAAACAAAGAGCTGCAGAAAATAAAGGGATAATTCAAGAGGAACAAAAGTTAGAAAACAAAAAAAAAATGTAGGGGTGTTTTATATGACAATACAGCACAGATTAGCTTACATTTTTTCTTGGAGTGTATGTCGGATAACTCCTTTAAATATGGCAATCAAGAAAGAAGAAAAGTAAGCTTTTCAGATATCTCTTCGGTTTCATCAGGGGAACAACCTGAAGACAGCATGGATTCAAGAGAAAATACATATGAAAAAAATTTCCCCCCGCTTTCCTCCAATTACCATTCAAAAAACACAGGAGGAGGGCGGGGAGGAAACATAGGAGTCACCAGGAGTTCACCAAGACAAAAAAAGAATTGAATTGCCCTGTCATTATTCTGTCTGCACAGGTGTTAACAGCGGATCACATCGGAGTTCTGTCAAAGGGTCTAGGTTTTTCACCAATAAAAAAATTTGATTTATTTCAAACTATTTTAGATGTCAACAAATTGGCCAGAAACCTGACCCTGAGATGTCACTTCGATGTGGGGACTGAAACACCTAATATTGATACTGAAAAAAATTTTGATATTCAAAAAAACGTGGAAATGTTTGAATTTAAAGATTTGTGTAACCTATCTACCCTAAGATCTTTACAATCTGAAAGCCTTGTAAATGATGTTGATTTTGAACAAATGCTTTTCTATTACAAACCCTTACTTACTATTGCAGGGATAGGGTCGGTAAACGAAAAATTAGGATCATGGGTAGATCTATATCTTCAACCTTTAGCATGTACAGTGCCTGGATATATTAGGGACACGGAATGTATTATGAAGGGATTTGATGGTTTTCTTTGGAAAGAGAACTATAGGTGGTTGGCGTGCGACATTGAGAGCCTGTACAGCTCTCTCCCACATACAATAATTATGGATAGCCTAGAAAAATTTTTGGATAAATATAGCTGTTATATTCAACCCATAAAAGATTGTTTGTATTTTTCGGTCAAATATTTATTGACACACAATTATTTTCAGTTTGATGAGAAATATTATTTACAGAAACAAGGAGTAAGCATGGGAGGAAAATATTCACCCTCGCTAGCAAATATAGTGGTAGCAATGTGGGAAGAAAAATATATTTTTAATGAAGAAAATCTGTTTCATAATATTGTAATTTATGGGCGGTATATAGATGATATAATCTTTGTGTGGCAGGGAGGGCAAGAACAATGCAGGCTCTTCATGTCGTAAGTCAATAAGAATGAATTTAATTTAAAGTTTACCTATAATCTCCAGAAAAATATTAATTTTTTGGACATTACATTTATAGGCCATGATGAAGGGGGTGAGGTAGAGATTTGTCCTTATAGGAAACCTACAGATAGCAATTCAATATTGCATGGTAGCTCCTGTCATCCTGCCCATATTATACAGAACATCCCTATAGGCGAATTAATTAGCATAAAAAGGAACACCAGTGACAGTAAAAAATTTAGAATAGAGCAAGAAAAAGTATATGATCGCCTTTCCCATAGGGGTTATCCTAAATGGACCATACATAAAGCTATTAACAAGGTCAAATATATAAATAGGGATAAATTATTATCAGATAAAGAAATTACTCAAGATGGGAAAGCTGGTTATATTGCACCGATCACCTTTTCTACTAGGTATAGCCCTCAATATTCTAATATAGTAAAAATTCTAAAAAAATATTTGCCTATTCTAAATGAAAATAACATTCTTTCTAAGGTTATTAAATCTAACTCTATACATTTTGTTTCTATGAGGGCAAAAACCTTGGGGAATATACTCAGTCCTAGTAATGTTACACGTGAGACAGGGAAAAGTGAGAGTACGTGGTTAACATACAAAGGTTTTTTCAAATGTGGACATCACCCTTGCAAGGCATGTCAATATGTAGATAAAAGTAATCCGATGTTTTATTAGAAAAAGAAACAAAAGTATCTCATAGACCGGCATCTAAATTGTAACAGCGAAGGGGTAATCTATCTTGTTGACTGTACTATCTGCATGAAACAATATGTAGGTTGTACGGGAGGACCGCTGAAGAACCGTATAAAACGTCACATGTCAGATGTGGGGAAGAAGCTTATGTGCGGTTCTTCAGCGGTATCCAGGCATTTCACTACTATACACCAGGGTGATCTTAGAGGTTTCAGCTTTAAACCAATTGAAAAGGTGAGTAAGCCCCAAAGGGGGGGGAGGGGAAGACTTTCATAGAAAATGATTAAACCGTGAGACATTCTGGATGTTTAAACAAGGCACAAGAGTGCCAGATGGTTTAAACATCAGACAAGACATGATAATGCAATATAATTGAGTGATTGGAGCTATCTAATAGCAATTTATTTATTTTTTTCCCATGCAGTTGAAGTTGCTAACAGAGAACAATAGTTGTATCACGCTGGGATAAAGGCTATGTGGATATTGCTAATATATGGTGCAGAACAGGGAAGATTCCTTAAGTTAATATTGTATATAGGGTTATAAAAAAATGTAAATCATTCCCATCATAGAAGTTGACTTCTGGAATTTTTTCATGGTTAACCATTATCAGTATCCTGCCCTTTATGTGTGTGTTATGAAATCATGCTATATTGATAAGAGAGAAAATATACATGGAATTCCACCAGGTATTAATTGAAGTGGTCTATCATGTTTGTTCATGTGAAAATGTTTTTATTTCTATTTTTTGTACGAGTATATAGGTGGTGTATGCTACCAATTCTGTCTTTGTAGGACATTTTATATGCATGCACCTGTGTTTCATTGGGTGTGGTAGCACTAAACCTGATGCATTATGGGGTTTTTAAGAGGTATTTAAAGCTGTCTGTTGTAAAAGTATCCATGAATAAGACATTATGACATATTTCTGTTGAAACGCTTTGGATGTAATGAACAACCTTTATCTGTTGGATACCTGTCTCCTGAAGAATTTTTATATGCACTAAATAAAGGTAAAGTTTTAAAGAAAAAAAGCCTGGATCCGCTGGATATTTATTTTCTATTAATCCCGAGTTAAAGAAACAGTAAGTGAGATATTTTGACGTTTTTTTTTTTTTTTTTAGAGATCCAAGGTAGTGAGGTTAAAGAGACTGGTGACATGTCTTTCTCAAGGAAGACCCACTCCTTTCCAGCTTCCCCATGGAACCAGTCTACAATCCTTATCAATACTGCCGCTCTGTGATAGCCTTGAAAATCCGGGAGACCCGTCCCCCCTTTACTTTTATGTCTACATAAAAATCTACGGGCCTATCGTGATCTCTTTTGCCCCCAGACAAAGCTGGAACAAACTGTATTGAGTTGTTTAAAAAAATTGTTTGGTATTTTTATTGGGACCGCCTGGAAAATATAAAGCAGCTTCGGGAGGATATCCATCTTAATGGCATTAATCTTCCCGAATTACAATAATTTCGCCCCTTTCTACCTCTGGATGTCAGTCATAATTTTGTCAAGGATCGGTTTGTAGTTCAGTCGGGAGAGTTGTGTGGGGTCTGCTGTCAATCGTACCCCCAGATACTGCATTGAAGTAGAGCACCACTTAAAAGGAAACACTTTTTGTAGAGCAATCTGTTCCAAGGATGGTAAATTGATATTTAAAATTTCAGATTTCGTTAGGTTAACTTTAAAATTGCTCATGTCACTGTACATGTCGAACTCCCTCAGGATCGCTGGCATAGACACTCTTGGATTTGTGACATACAATAATAAGTCATCTGCGTATAGTGACAACTTATAGCTGTTCTGACCGACAGATGCCCCCAATGTCAGGATCATTTCTCAAGGCTACCGCTAAATGCTCCATCACTATAGCGTACAGTAATGGGGACAAGGGGCATCCCTGTCTGGTCCCATTTGCGATCCCGAAGGGGCTCGAGTGCATCCCGTTACATCTAACCCTTGCTGATGGGTTCTGATATAGAACCATTATTTTATCAAGCAGCTTCGGGCCAATATTAATCTGCTTTAGGGCACTCTGTAGAAAAGACCAACTCACACGGTCGAATGCTTTTTCAGCATCGATAGATAAAATGAGTGAAGGTATTTGTTTAGATTTAACATGAGACATAAGCAAAAGGGTTTTTATAGTATTGTCTCTGGCCTCTCTTGTTGGAAGAAAATCTACTTGGTCTTTGTGAATCAAGTATGGCAAATGAGTAGCTAATCTTAATGCTATAATTTTGGAAAACAATTTTATATCCAGGTTAATTAAAGAAATAGGTCTATAGCTGGGGCATAAGTTTGGGTCCTTCCCCGTTTTAGGAATAAGGGATGTGTGCGCTTCTAATGTTTGTTTGGGGAACGTACAAGTTGAAGAGACCTCATTAAACACTTTAACCAGGAAGGGTGCCAAGGTCGGGGACCGGAGTTTATAAAATTTGGCCGAGGACCCATCTGGGCCTGGGCATTTGTTCAGTGGAGCCAATGAGATTGCCTCATTTACTTCTTCTAATGTTATCGGTTGGTCCAATTCGTCACTAGTCTCCTCCGATAGCTGAGGTAACGCTGTTTTGTGAATATATTGATTAATTTTCAACTGCTGTCGTGCCGGAGACATATCTGCATATTTACCTTTGATATTGTAAAGAGATTCATAATATTCTTTAAATGCCTGAGCTATTACCCGATTCATGAACTTCATTCCCTCCAGTGTTTCTAATCTTTGGGATGTAGGTGTTAGGTGCCCTTGGATGTAAGTGTCTTGCCATGGGTCCCCCGCATTTGTCTGCGAACTCATAGAAAAAAAACCTGCATTTTTTCCCAGGCTGAAATATATCTTTGGTCAATGAGTTGCTTTAGATCTTCTCTAATTTTACTCAATGTAGCCAAAACATCATTCGTTGGATTGCGTTTATGTAACCCTTCAAGCTCCCTAATCTGATCCAGAAGCTTGGAAATATGTGCAGATCTTTCTTTTTTTAGTCTGGTTCCTTCTCTTATGAAAATACCTCTGATCACACATTTCAGAGCTTCCCACTGGGTAGGACGTGAAGTTTCATCATGCTCATGGATAAGAACTCCTCAATCGTTTGTTTAATTGCAGTTACCGTGGGTTCATTTTGTAAAAGATTGGTATTCAGGCGCCAGTTCCAGGCCTTGGCACCATGACCGGGTGGTTGGAAAGACAAAGATTGGAGCATGATCCGACCAGGTCATGGTGCCAATGGAAGTGGTTGGGTTCCATCCGAGAAGATGATGAGAGATGAGGAAATTATCAATTCTGCTATATGTGTTATGGATGGGTGAATAGTAAGTGTAATCTCTCTCCTTCAGGTGAAGGACTCGCCAAATGTCAACTACTTGTAACTGGGTCAAGTGGGATTTCAAAGCGGATAGTTGTGAGGGGGGAATTGCTGACTTACCAGAGGAAGAATCCATCTCCTTATCCATGACCAAGTTGAAGTCTCCTCCTAATATTAAGAATCCTTCCAAAAAGCTTTCCAGTCGACGCAGATATCTCCGGCAAGACTTAACCTGTTCTTTGTTCGGGAGATATAAGTTAGCAAAAGTATAAGTCTGACCCTCCACTGACATTTTTAAAAACACAAACCATCCCTGCTCATCCAGGTCTATACCTAGCACATTTTGTTGCAAATTCTTATGCACCGCTATGCTCACCCCTTTAGATCTGGAGTCAGGGTTGGAGCTATGGTACCACTGAGTAAAGTATTTGTTTTTGACCTCTGGAAAGTGTTGGCTTTTAAAATGTGTTTCCTGAATAAATAATACCTGTACACCCATCTTGTGCATGCCATATAATATTTCTGCACGTTTCTGAGGGGTTATGAAACCCTTAACATTGAGCGAGGCCACCTTAATTGCTGACATGTTGATTTTTTATTCCTCCTCACGGAAAGGACCTGTTGGGTAGGATAGGGAGAGGACACTGGGAAGTAGAGAAAGGTACGCACAAGAGGTACGATAAGAAAAAAGCTGAAAAAGAAAGGTACCACAAAAAAGACTAGAATAGCAAGCCTAAAAAGAGAATAGGCAAACTCCTTAACACTATGTCAAGGAGAAGTTTTATGGAGAATCCAACCCACTTGCGTGGGGTAGATGATCCACTACTTGTTGAAACAAGTGTAGTAAGTGGGGGGTGTCTTTCGATAACCAGAGCAAACACCCACAGGGAATCCCCTACAATATCACATAACGTACTGTATAAACACACAGAAAAGGACCCGTAAGGACTTATAACCTATCCCCTCTCTGAAACCATTATTTTATGTCGTGAACGAAACATCCTGTCAGGAATTCCAACTAGTTAAGTAAGTATCTTGGGGATAAAACAATCCCAACATTTTAGTTTTCATAAAGGGAAACGCCGGGTGACCCTAGATCCATCCCAACCCTCATCCCCCACCATATGCCCTCCTCCAACCCTCAAAGGAGAGGGGAGGATTAGAGGGGCAACTGGGAGGAGAGGGGAAAAAAAAGGGAAGAGAGCCCACACCACCACCCCACCCCCCAAAAAAAAGGGGAGGGGGAGAGAGACATTTCCAGCCCCTCCGCTTACCTATTGGGACGGTTCCGGTCACCCCCGTCTTCCCGCCCAGCAAATAAAGCTCACACAACCTAGTATTCCAAATCTAAAGGAAACCCAAATTCACAGTTCAGATGAACGTATAGACCGGCGGATCATCGATGATTCTTCGTTTCTTGGCCGCGACTGTTGCTGTGCTGCTCTTCTGCGGGTAGTAGGCCTTTCAGGAGGTGCCAATGGGAATGATGGCCAGTCCAGATTTGGTATTGGCGGTAGATTAAGGCGCTCTAAGAACTCTGATAAGCCACTTGGATCTTTCAAGGTCACCATACCTCTTTGATCTCTGACCTGCAGTTGAAACGGAAACCCCCAAGAGTAGGGAATATTTCTCTCTTTCAATGCCTCCAGAACCGGTCTCAGGGCTCGTCATTTAGCAAGTGTGGTTCTAGACAGGTCTGCAAGAAACATTAGGCGGGCTCCGTTGAAATCAAATGGACTCTTGATCCTTGCTTGTCTCATTATTTCTTCCTTTACGGTAAAGCATCGGATTCGGCAAATTACATCTCTAGGGTTGTCAGAGTCCTGGTTACGAGGCCTTAGAGCTCGATGGGCTCTATCAATCAGCAGCTCCTCTGTGGGCTCCCTTCCGAGCAGCGAATTGAAAATACCTTTAAGGGTAGAGAATAATTCCGCTGCAGGAGTTGCCTCTGGAAGTCCTCGGATCCTAATATTATTGCGACGGTTACGGTTCTCCAAGTCTTTTACTGTACAGAAGAGGAAGTCCAATTGTTTTGAGTGAAGAGTGAGGGTCTCACCCTGTGTCTTCTGCTCCACCGCCAATGAGGTCGAAGTTGCTTCCAGTCGGGTGACCTGATCTGACATCTGCGCCACAGAAGTATTCAGGGCCTGTATTTCAGCTTTATAAAGATTCTCAAGTCTCCCTATGTAGCCCTCCATGTCTGCTTTAGTTGGAAAATTCATCATTTGGGATCTGAGATCTTTAAACTCTTCAAACACAAGCGACAGGTGTCTCTGGGGTGCTGCAGTTGGGATAGCCAGGGGGACCGGGGCAAAGGGTCTGCTGACGTGATCTCCTGCATTATTGGTTTCAATAGGTAAGGACTGCTCCATATTTTGTTCTTCCCTCTGTGCAGTTGCTGGAATGCTAGATTGGGCTGCAGCCGCCATTTTGTGATCCGCAGCTTTAAGATGGGTGTTTCCTTCTTTAAAAAATGTCTTGATGCTCTCCTGGAAGCCTGTGCTCTGGGTCTCTCTTGGGGCTGGGGATGGTGCCAGTGAGAGTTTTCTACCTCTCTTCACCATGGGGAAAGTAATAAATTCAATCCAGGCGTATTAGGGTAAGTTCACACAGTGCGTTTTTCGCGGCGTTTTTGCGTGTGTTTGGCCTCAAAACTGCATGACTTTGCTTCTCCAGCAAAGTCTATGAGTTTCATTTTTGCTGTCAGCACACAACTTTTATTTTAAGCTGCGTTTTTGAGCTTAAAAAAAAAAAATGGACGTCAGTTCTTTCCTGTATTTTTCTGCGATTTCCCCCCATGCAATGCATTGGAAAAACGCAGAGATCAAAAACGCAGTAAAACACAGCCAAAAACGCACCAAATCACGGTAAAAACGCATGCTTTTTTTGCCGCGGGTGCGTTTTTGTGCGTTTTTAGCGGCCAAAAACGCACAAAAACGCAGTGTCAAAAAAACGCAGCGTGTGCACATAGCCTTATGGTGTATAGTAGAGGGGTCAGAGTAATCAGATTCTTCCACACATCTGTGGAGTCAGCCTCAGCGCTCCAGGATTCCGGGGGTTAATTAGTGTTTTCTCTTCACTCTGGGACAGTGCAGATATTTCCTCCTGTCAGTTTCAGCCCTCCAGGATGCCAGGGGTTAATTAGTGTTCTCTCTTCACTCTGGACAATGCAAATATTTCCTCCTGACAGCTACACTTAGCACCTCTAAAAGCTTCCTGCAAACTTCTTTCCCTTGCAATGGGCCTGCACTTCAAGCTCAAAAATGCAGCTTAAAAAAAAAGTTGTGTGCGGACAGCAAAAATGAAAACTCAGACTTTGCTGGGGAAGCAAAGTCATGCAGTTTTGAGGCCAAAAACGCACCCGAAAAACGCGCAAAAACGCCACGAAAAACGCACTGTGTGCACATAGCCATACAGTACAGGCTCTGAAGCATAGGTCACACGTGGCGACGCAGCAGCGATCACGACGACGATCTGACCTTATCAGGATCGCTGCTACGTCGTTACATGGTCGCTGGTGAGCTGTCAAACAGGCAGATCTCACCAGCGACCAGTGACCAGCCCGGTTATGATCCGGAACCATGGAAGACCACCATAAATCATTGGTAAAAGGTGACAAGAGCATTGGCAACTAATCTGGCCACCATCCCCTTACTAACCATCACAACTAGAAGTAGCCGAGGGGTGAACTAACATCCTGTGCACCGCGAACCCAGCCGAAGAACTAGCTATCCTAAAGGAAGGAAGGATGAATAACTCTCTGCCTCAGAAAATAAAGAATAGCAAGCCCCCCACATTCAAAGACTGCGGTGATATAGGAAAACACAATACACAGATAGATGATAGGATTAGCAAAAGGTGAGGTTCTACTGACTAAATAGGACAGGATAGGAAAGGGGCTGATGGTGGCCAGAGAAAAACCCTACAAAATTCCAAATTTCTGACAGTACAAAAAACCCCTTTGATCGCTAGATCTGAACTCCGTCCTATACCAGGCGCTCTTGTCATGCCAATGAACAGAAAGCAGGAACCATTACAAATCCAAGAAGCCACAAACACATGGATGTATAGGAGCAATACTCCAAACATAGCTGCAGGGAGCTTCCCAGCTAAGCAACCGAGAGGGAAGATCCCTGCCTGCAAATAAACTGAAAACAACCACAGTAAATGACAAACTCAGATAAGAGCAAAAGAACCAAACAACAAATAAAGAGCCAAGCACTTATCTGCGGTAGATGTGGTCAGGAGCAGGATGAAGCAGGCTGGTGATCAAAGAACAACTGACATCCGGCATAGCCTGCTATCAGAACAGGGTTTAAATAAGCAGAGAGTTAGCAATGGACACGCCCATTGCTTAACACCCCTGGTCTCTGTCCAAACCATTCCTGGCCATAAGAGGGAGCCTCACAGCAGCCAAAGCATAACTGACATTCACAACACAGCCCCCAGGCAGCAGCGACGCGTGGAAGCGATGCTGCGCTTGGTAACTAAGGTAAATATCGGGTAACCAAGCGCTTGGTTACCTGATATTTACCTTGGTTACCAGCGCACACCGCTTAGAGCTGGCTCCCTGCACTCCTAGCCAGAGTATACATCGGGTTAATAAGCAAACCGCTTTGCTTATTTACCCGATCTGTATTCCAGCTACGTGTGCAGGGAGCCAGCACTGGCAGCGTGAGAGCGGCGTATGCTAGTAACCAAGGTAAATATCGGGTAACCAAGCAAGAGGCTTCCCTTGGTTACCCGATATTTACCTTGGTTATCAGCGTCCGCAAAAGCCGGCTCCCTGTACATTCAGTTCGTTTCTCTCTCGCTGTCACACACAGCGATGTGTGTTTCACAGCGGGAGAGCAACAACGAAAAAATAGTCCAGGTCATTCAGCAACAACCGGTGACCTCACAACAGGGGCCAGGTTGTTGCTGGATGTCACACACAGCGACATCGCTATCAAAATCGCTGCTATATCACAGAAAATGGTGACTTAGCAGCGACGTCGTCGTCGCTGTCGTTGTGTGTGACATGACCATTACACAAAGACAAAATGGAGTGTAGATTTAACCAAATGGATTCTGCTCTAATTCAAGCAATATACAAATGGATGAATAAAGCGTACAACTTGGCTATAACAAAAAAAAAAAAATTCTCCAAATTAAAAATGTGTAAAAAGATGAATAATTTGTAAATGATTCATTATAAAAAGTACACAACCGTAATGACATAAAATGAACTCTTTATTAACAGATAGTAAAAGTCTATTAATATTTACTAAAACAGACATTCTATTCATGACTATGGCTTCACTCCTGTGTGAATTCTCTCATGTGTAATAAGATTTGATTTCTGAGCAAAACATTTGCCACATTCTGAACATGAATATGGCTTCTCTCCTTTGTGAATTCTCTCATGTTTAACAAGATCTGATTTGTTAGCAAAACATTTCTTGCACTCTGCACATGAATATGGCTTCTCTCCTGTGTGAATTCTCTCATGTTTAACAAGATTTGAATTCTGAGCAAAACATTTCCCACATTCTGAACATGAATATGGCTTCTCTCCTGTGTGAATTCTCTCATGTGTAATGAGATGTGATTTCTGATCAAAACATTTCCCACATTCTGAACATGAATATGGCTTCTCTCCTGTGTGAATTCTCTCATGTGTAATGAGAGTTAATTTATGAGCAAAACATTTCTCACATTCTGAACATGAATATGGCTTCTCTCCTGTGTGAATTTTCAAATGTTTAACAAGATTTGATTTCTGATCAAAACATTTCCCACATTCTGAACATGAATATGGTTTCTCTCCTGTGTGAATTTTCTCATGTGTAATGAGATCTGATTTCTGAGCAAAACATTTCCCACATTCTGAACATGAATATGGCTTTTCTCCTGTGTGAATTCTCTCATGTGTAATGAGATGTGATTTCAGAGCAAAACATTTCCCACATTCTGCACATGAATAAGGCTTCTCTCCTGTGTGAATTCTCTCATGTGTAATGAGATTTGATTTCAGAGTAAAACATTTCCCACATTCTGAACATGAATATGGCTTCTCTCCTTTGTGAATTCTCTCATGTTTAACAAGATTTGATTTCAAAGCAAAACATTTCCCGCATTCTGAACATGAATATGGCTTCACTCCTGTGTGAATTCTCTCATGTTTAACAAGATCTGATTTCTGAGCAAAACATTTCTCACATTCTGAACATGAATATGGCTTCACTTCTTTGTTACTTTCACTTCCCTTAGCATTCTGTGTGGAACTCCTGGTACCATCATCTGCCATAAATAAAATTGAAGTTTTAAGCTTTTAATAATATAACCTAAAACATACACAGACACATAAATCCATACAAATTCCAAAGTGTGTAGTGTTCTACTTTAAAAGGCCTATGCGGCAGAAGATACCCAAAATGACATTTTAAAAACTGCACCCTTCGAAGTGCTCAAAACGACATTCAATAAAACATATCTACAAAAGCATATCCAGTGGCACTCAATAATATAAGGATACTTTGGCATTGCATTACTGCTGTAGAAATATTAGAAAAAAGGGATTAATACATAGATAATGAGAAAAATGAGTAAAACGACAGGCATTGCACATTACTGCTTTAGAGATATTTGCAAAGTGATATTCTTAGTTTATGCACAGGTAAAATATATATCTTTGTACTGTGTTATCCAGTAGAGATAAAAAAATTGTTTAAAAGAACTGAAGTCCTCAGTGGTTGATACCTTTTAATGGCTAACTGAAAAGATGGTAATAATAGCAAGCTTTCGAGACTACTCAGGTCTTTTCTTCAGGCTCAATATAACAAAATCTGAAGAGTCACATATTTATACACAACAGGACATAGAATGGGGCAGTAAATAAAACAAGTTATGTGAAGCAAAACTATCACTATGGCAAGAGGACAAACTGTTGTGGCCATAAATATTGCTGCAATTCAGTGTGAAAGTTTTATTGACCTCTGATTGAGGTCTGGTCCAGGGCTGTGATGCCCCCGGATGGTCTGAGGAGCACATCTCTTAATTGATGTAAAAAGACATGAATCCATGAGACACATTCATTTCTGCTCTGAATGTGTCAAAGGTCATCATAAGTTTGTACTCCCATAGTCTCCTATCTCTCTGGGACTTGAGGTTACCTTTCAATACCAGCAATTTCATGTCCATGATGCTGTAGTCTGGGTTACAAAAATATTTGGCCACAGGTAGATCTATCCTTTTTCTCGAAGTGTGGCGGTGAGAATTCATTCTTGTCCTGAGCTGTTGTCCTGTCTCCCCTACATACAGACCCCCAGTTGGACATTTGGTACATATAATTAAGTACACCACATTGGTTGTGGTGCAGCTGAAGGTACCTGGGATCTTGTAGTCCTGATGTGATCTGGGAATCTTTATCTTGTCTGTTGTCAATATAAATGGACAGGTCTTACATTTTTTCTGGTTGCAGGGAAGTGTTCCTGTTGTTGGAGAGGACAGGGAGCTTTTGACAATGAAGCTTCTTAGATTTGTGGGCTGTCTAAAACACAGAAGTGGGGGGGGCTGGAAAAATAGATTTTAACCGGGCATCTTTTTGCAGTAATAGTTGTAGCTTCCGTGTAGCTCCTCTTAACACCTCCAGATGTGGATTGTAGGTGATTGCAAGAGGGACCCCGTTGTTTTCTTCTTTAGTTTTATAATGTAGGAGATGGTTTCTTGATATTCTGGTGGCTCTTGTAATCTGGTTTTCAATTGTTCTTGGGTGGTAGCCTTGATTCAGAAAGGTCTTTCTGAAGCCCTCAAGGTGATTGTCTCTATCTGTACTGTTGGAACATATGTGATTGTACCTGATAGCTTGGCTGTACACTATAGAGTTTGTGTTTTGGATGAAAACTGTCCCATTTCAGGTATGTTAGAAAGTCAATTGGCTTCTTGTACAGGGATGTCTCCATTTCATTATTCCGTAGTTTAATGATGGTGTCCAAGAAGTTGATTTCAGTGCAGGAGTAGTTGAGTGTTAGGTTGATGGTGGGATGAAACGGATTTAAGTGTTCATGGAAGGTCTTCAGCTGCTCCTCAAACTCTGTCCAGATGATTAAAATATCGTCAATGTAACGGTAGTAGGCCAGAGGCCTGATAGGACAAGAGGATAAAAAGGTCACTCTCAAGCTTGGCCATGAAAAGATTTGCATATTGTGGTGCCATTTTGCTTCCCATTGCAGTCCCAGTCTCCTGTAGATATATGTTATTGTCAAATGCAAAGTAAATATGGGTGAGGATGAATTTTGTAAGCTTCACTACAGAATCGGCATCAGTTCCTGTATTTTCCAAGAAGAGTTTGCAGGCATTCAATCCATCCTGGTGTGGAATATTGGAGTACAAGGATTCCACATCCATGGTTGCAAGGATGGTTCCCTTTGGTAGAGAACCTATGGCTGATAGTTTTTTCAATAGGTCAGTAGTGTCCTGGATGTAGCTGGTTGTATCCCTTACCAAGGGTTTAAGGATACCCTCTACCCATCCAGACACTTGTTCAGTGAGACCCTCTACCCATCCAGAGACTTGTTCAGTGAGAGTGCCCACACATGAAATGATGGGTCTTCCTGGGTTTCCAGATTTGTGAATTTTGGGAAGCATGTAGAATGTGTCTATTCTTGGACTTACCGGTATCAGTTCATCAGCTGTAGAGGATATGACAGACAGACAAGAGACCAGCTTGTTAAGTTCCTTGTAATAGTCCTGTGTAGGGTCAGACACCATTTTTTCATAGTAGCGTGTGTCCATCAGTTGTCTGTGTGCTTCATTCATGTAGTCTGATTTGTTCATCATGACTATTGCACCCCTTTTGTCTGCAGATTTAATGATGATTTCTTTGTTGGTTTTCAAAGATTTTATGGACTCTTTCCTGGGCACTGATGTTGGATGGTTGCCTCCCGTGTGTGTCTAGGATAGTGGATTTTACCAAATGTCTGAAAGTGTCTATATAGTTATCCAAATGAAGGTTGCGTCCTGGTGGAGGTGTCCAATCTGACCTTTTCCTGGTTGTCAAGATCAGTCTTCCTTTAGTCTGGGTGGATTCTGAAACATCTGCATCGTTAAAATATTCCCTCAAACGTGGTCTCCTGAAGTAATCTTCCATGTCGCTGCAGAGTTCAGTTTTGTCTAGAGCTTTAGTAGGACAAAATGAGAGTCTCCTAGAAAGCACAGCAAGTTCCACTTTGTTGGGTTTATAATCCAAGAGATTGATAACACAGTTAGATGCTTTTGTGTCTTGAATGGAGTGGTTGTCCAAGTTGTTAGGTTTTGGCTTTGTTCTCAACCTGTTTGTATTAAGTCTAGAATTGAGGCGCAGTCTATGTAGTTTCTTTTCCTTGTTGTGGATCAGAAGAGTTCGTAGTCTGTAGTAGTATTGTTGTACTTTTTGCTCTGTGCTTTCTGGAAGTGTCTTCCTTTGTGTTTCAAATTCCCTCTGGATTTTACTCTTGATGCTGTAGAATACATGCAAAAGGTGGTTCCTTAGTCTCTCCGAAGTCCTGTGACAAAGGTTTTGTGCATAATGGGTATTTTAGGTATGTAGAATTGGGTTTGTAATCCAGAGTCCTTTGGAGATCAGATTCTCCTTTTTGCAGTTGGATAAGAAAAATATGTCGCTGTCCAGTTGTGCACGTTTCTTCAGAAGTGTCTTTAGTTCCATCTTTTCAGTTAGCCATTAAAAAGGTAACAACCAATGAGGACTTCAGTTCTTTGAAACAATTTATTAGTTTATGTATTGACCAATCCATGTGAGCCCGATAACCTTGACAAGCACCTGACCAAGCACTCTGCCCTATAGCCCGGGTGTGTCCACCATCTTATTTAGCCAGGAAGCAGACATGCAGATTTTTAATCACACAGAAACATTTAAGGTTAGGTTCCCAATATAATGAGATCACCTTGTCAAAGTTATCGGGCTCACATGGATTGGCCAATACATAAGCTAAGAATCTGTCTTTGCAAATACCTCTGAAGCAGTAATGCAATACCTATGTCTTTTTACTCATTTTTCACATTAGCTATGTATTTATCCCTTTTTTTGTAATATTCCTACAGCAGTAATGCAATGCCAAAGTACACTTTGGATGCGTCACAGAAATTAAAGCAATGTGGAAGGAAAAAAATAAAGATTTTAATTTTTCCCACAAAAGTGTTGCTTTAACCACAAATTTTCATTTTCCCAAGGGTAAGATGAGAAAATGGACCATATAATTCTGTTGTGCAATTTCTCATGTGTACGCCGATAGCCCATATATGGTGTAAAACTATTGCTTGGGCCCACGGCAGGGCTCGGAAGGGAAGGAGCATAATTTGACTTTTGGAGAACAAAATTAGCTGAACTAGAGGATGCCATGTCACGTTTGTAAAACCCTTGATGTGCCTAAACAGTGGAACACCCCATAAATTCTCATTTTGAAATCTACACCACTGAAGGAATGTATCTAGGTGTGGAGATGATAGGAGTACCCTTATATAGGGCAAGGGGTCTTTAGCAGACCCCCAGCTATTATGGTGACCCATATGCACCCAATGATAAATGTTGCTGGGGGCGTTGGATATGTGGAACGTTGTACCCCATAGGCTGCGAGCTGAAAATGCTGCTGTCAAAGATCGAAAAGTTAACAGCAGTGGATGAAGCTTACCTCCACTGAATAAGTGAATAGACATCATCTGCTGCTAATAATGGAGACTCAGCTTCTGAGCCGCAAGAAGCAATAGGATGTAATAATTTGTTACATATCGAGGAGTTAAAGAAAATCTGGCAGCTACAAAAACACCATTTACCTGCAGATATAGTGGTAATCTGAGTACCTAGCATTTAAATGATATCTATCTGGTTTATTAGAACAGTGTGTGACGCTAGTCACTGCATGGACAAGCTGTAAGGCAGGGTTATCAAATTTTCCGGGGTCAGATACAAAGAGAGCATGCCGTAAACTAAGGGGAAAGACAAAGGCGTAGTCAGCTCTGGGGTCAGAATATCAGGGGGATAGCGGATATGGGCAAATGGATGGTCAGAGGAGGTCCAAGGTCTGGCAGCTATAGATCAGAACACAGCACAGATAACCGAGGCCCACATTCGCAGGGAGCCGCGGTGGCGGCGGACTCTGTTCACAAGCAACCTGAAACTAGTTGCTCAGCTTCAGCTGAGTCTTTTACACTGTTTTCCAGTCCTGTGGAGTGGTTTGTGGCTCCTTGAGAGGGGGGCTAATTTCTATTCAGATGTTTTCTCCCTATTTAAGGTTTAAGATATTACTTGTTACTGCAGATGATACCTTCGGTTTATGCTCCTGTGATTCCGGTCTTTATGGTGATCCTTTGTGGGGTTTGCATCTCCTTTCCCGGTAAGGGAGGTGGGGGGGTGTTAGATCAGGGTTTGGACAGGAGTTAGTGTTATGCTGGCGGCCAAGACCTGGATACCATCAAGCCTACCCCTGGGATAAGGGACAGCACAAAGTCCCTAGTCTGAGGGCCCGTTTCGGGGGGTCCCTTCTCCAGTTACCCCGGCACCTCCATGATACCCTGGTTTTGAGACTAACTACTCAGCTAAGTAACTGGTCAATCACTCAGAACAGGGAACCCATGAAGAAACCAAGCACCTCCCAGTTTCAGATTGGACAGTTGAGCTGTCGCTCACCAAACTAACAGCTTGGCACGGCCCTGATTCCATAGAGAGGCAAAATTGTCACTCACTGCATACAAGACAGAGGAGAAATTGTGACAGTGTCTGCAAGGAGAAAATGCAATTACATTCTCCCAGCAGCTGCTCACTTCCAGTCACCAGCACAGTGGGAGAGGCTGTAACAGACACCCCTCACTACATAGTGGGCGCACAGTAATCAACTCTCTTGTTCCTTGGCTGACAGCCTGTGAGCGGTAAGTGTTACTGTTTCCCGCACTGCATCGGTAACTGTATACGAGCGGCAGCAGGGAGAACGTAACTTCATTTTCTCCTTGCAGCTGGGAATGTGACTGTTCTCATTGTTATTTAATGGTGATTCTTCACTGAGGAGGGTTACCTGTGGAAAGGTCTCTACTCCGTTCATCACTCCGCACATCCATTTCTCCTTTTTCCATTGTGTCTGCAGCGTTCTGCATATCTTTTCCCTGAATTTCAAAGCTGTAAAATAAATAATGTAAAAGTCACGGACAGAAGGAAAAGTTATGTGGAAGGTTCAAGATCATGGATCCCCAACTCCAGTCCTCAAGGGCCGCCAACAGTGCATGTTTTCAGGATTTCCTTAGCATTGCATGGGTGTTGGAATCATCAACTGTGCAGGTGATAATATAATCACATGTTCAATGCTAAGGAAATCCTGAAAACATGCACTGTTGGCGGCCCTTGAGGACTGGAGTTGGGGACCCCTGTTCTAGATGGACGCTTCTGCTACCAGAGCAGTGTGGCCCCTGAGACCAATCCATGCATGGCCTCTACGCCTCCTATATCGCCCGTGCTGCCCCAGAGTCAGTTCAGCAGGGCTAGATGCAGACGTGGCAGGATCCACTTAGTGTGGTACATTATGACATTGGGATTTCCTTCATTGTTTTGTCTTCACAATTTGGACGCCCTAATGCTTATTTTTCTGTCATTTTATAATTGTTTTAGTCAACAATGTTGTATTTTTGAAAGCTTTCTTTTTGAGGTACATTAGTTTTATTGAATTTTTTTTTTTTAAAAGTTGTCCGACATAAGCGCAAACATTTTTTGTAAGCTATTCTGTGCTGTATTGTCATATAAGGCTACATGCACACACTGTAGTTTTTTCTGCACACAAACTGCAACCAAAACTGCACCTTGTCAGAGTGAGCCTGGAAATGTCCCAAAAACGCTTGTAATGTAGGTGCGTTTTTAGTGCGTTTTTTGTCATTGCTTTTTTTTGAAGGAGAAACGAAATATGATAGGAAAGGATAACGGATAGATAGCTAGAATAGATGATAGATAGTAAAAAATAGAAAGAATAGCTAGATGGATAGATAGATAATAAGAACATATAGATTAGATACTAAGAAAAAACAGAATACATAGAAAGAAATAACAATATAGCCAGCTTGGTTAGCTGTTTTTTATTGTTGGGGGGGCTGGGGGTAAAAAAAATAACATGGGGTCCTCTTATTTTTCATATCCAGTACAAGAACAGCAGCAGCTGCAACCCTCATATGTCTGCTGTACCTTGGCTAGTTATGAAAAATAGAGGGGATCCCCCCCCTTTTTTTAATTATTTGATTTATTAAAAAAAAAAAAGAAAATTATGTGGGATCCCCTCAGTTTTCAAATACCAGCCAAGGTGCAGCAGATAATTGGGGGCGGATATTATTAGGGTGGAAAGGGCCATCATTATTTGACCCTTTCCAGCCTAACAATAGCAGCCCACAGCTGCCCTAGAAGTGGCATATCCATAAGATGCGCCAATTCTGGCGCTGGATCCGGCTCTTCTCGTTGCCCTGGTGCGGTGGCTATCGGGGTATTAAGGGGTTAATGCAGACCATAGCTGCCACTAAGCTCTAGGTTAGTGATGTTATGCGTCTATGAGACACTCCACATCAAATCAAAACAGCCAAAAAAATCCTTTATTTGAAATAAAAAAAAGCCCCTTCTTTCACCACTTTATTAACCCCCAAAACACCCCTCGAGGTCCGAAGTAATCCACACGAGGTCCCACGACGCTTCTAGCTCTGCTACATCCCTGTCCTGTCACAGCCAGCAGTCATACAGCATGGCTGCCAGCTGTGAGGGTGGACAGAGCCGCAGCGATCAGAATGAACTAGGTTGAATCCCTGACGTCAGAGCAGTACGGCGGGTGTCACAGCAATGACATCACGAGGTTCACTGCGGTTCAAGCCTGATGTCCTCCAGCTGTCACAGCAAACCACCCGAGTGTCAGCGGTGCTATCACTCAGGTGTTTGCTGTCACAGTTCGAGTCCTCCACCACTGATAGTACAGCACTGAAGAGAGTCGCTCTATGTAGACACGCCCACTGCGGCTGTGATTGGTTGCAGTCAGACAGCTGTCA